>NW_027491841.1:752500-797972 GCF_021521415.1 Bidens hawaiensis | reverse complement strand
ATCGGATTTGTATGCATTGCTTATCCTTAGGTTTCAATAACCTTGCCATCAAGAGTTTAGAAAACAAGCACGTCCCCCTTATAGTTTACTACATACCCGCCACGTAGAACCATCTTTAAAAAGAGGAAATATCGGAAAACCGAAATAAAATCGATTGAAAAAAATGTTTTGAAAATATTTGTTTTAGGCCTAAGCCTTGGAGTTTGTGTGTGAATATGTGTACAGGAGACATTATAAAATATTATAAATATAAATTCAAGCGTACAAATGAACTTTAAATATAAGTGCAGGCACATAGCACGTCGACTATACATGCAATTGGGGAACTAAAAATAAACTATAACTATACTAGGTCGTTACGTCTAACCACCTATCTTATAGTCACGGCTCTGATACCAATCTGTAACACACCGGCTTTAAGTTGAATACGCCCGGATGCAACGTACAAATCACTCATAAGCTCGTAACACTATTAATAGTAACAATATATTTATTTTATTCCATAATATCGCAAGTACGCAAATAGTATGATAATGAGACAAACAACACTACATCTAAATGAAACAAATATTATTCATTGAAATAATCCTAAGGTATAACTAGTTTTCTTGTCCTGGCACTTTATCGTATCAACCTGCAGCACATTAAAATAATATATATTTGTCAACAACACATGTTGTTGATTTTCATAAATTTTTGCGTATATAGATATATATAAAATGCGCGATTCAACGATCGTCATGCAATAAATATTAAGACATAATGTAAATGAAATCAAATAGTGTCATCCTCCCGTTCATTTATCCGAAGCCGTAGAAGTCGGGGAAATGAGAACCACCATACGTAAACAACCGAAGTCGTAACGTTAGACGGTGCAGGTACGTCCCGTCGAACCCTCCCACTATGTGTATGCGTTTGCGTGACTTCCACCAAAAAAACAGTAAGCACGTTGCACATAATCCACGTATATAATCATAAACAATATGCAAGAATAATATTAGCATGTATGATAAATGTGAATCGGTTTGTAAACAAGCACATAACTAACAAAATAAAAACTTGTGACATGCTACACCCCAAAAATATTAAAAGCCTTAAAAAGGGGTTATGAAAAACTCACATGTTAAATAAGCAAGAATGAGTAAATAAGCGAAGATGTCTTTAAGCGAGTGAACCGACAGGGTTCGGTTCAATAAGTGACCCTAGATAAATAGATAACTATGATCAAAATAAGGTTGAGAAAAGATAAGAAATAGATGGCCGACATGTTTGGTTTATAATTCTTAAACGAAAAGTTTGTTAAAAATATATTTTTGTTCTATTTTTATAAGTTAAATGAAATAGGTTAGTTATTTGATTATAATCAATTTATTTTAGTTTTAGAAAAAAAAATTAAAATAAAAATACAGATTATAATAATTATTAGTTAATTTTAATGATTTCGGTTCGTTTCCGAGCCGAATATTATTTCATAGAACAAGTTTAACGAGTGGTTCATGTTTTTGGTTGGACATGAACTCAGTTTGATTCGGGTTTATATCTAACATGCTTGAAATGATAAGATGGTGCGACATGTTGGAAATTCTTAGTCTTGTTTATTAGCTTTGCAAAAGTTAATTTTTAGCATAAAACTTATTTTTAACCGAACATTAACGTGCCGACAAGCGATAGTGAAAACACAACCACGGTTGTTAATTTAGAGTGACAACATGATGATGATCACATGATATGTTTTACATAAATAAGACAATAATTACCCGAGGATGGAATATCAAAAAAAGAAAGAAGAACTTGAAACTTGGATTTTTGCACAATTTGAAAAGCAAGAACACAACTAAAAATGTAAAGTGTTGTGGTGAATGATTTGTAGAAGTATGAGAGCCTTTATATAAGGTTCAAATCGTTAATAACAAGGTTGAAGTGATTAATTGCATAAGGTAGTCATAAGGCTAGTCTTAAGCAATATTAATCCCCAAAATTAATGAGTTTTGACCAAATTTGATGAAGGGGGAATTTAATTATCAATAAAAAAATATTCTAGGTTCATCCAAGACTTGGAAAAACGAGTCAAATGGCGGGAATTTATAGAGGATGAGAAGAAGGCAGTTGACCCGTCTTGAAGAATACCAATAATTATAAACAATTAAATAACACAATCAATACTCAATAAATGCGGAGATTTTATTAATAATCCGAAAAGTATCAAAATTTTAAAATGGTTCGGGTTTTCGGGTTTTTAAAAATGATGAATGTCACACCAGGAGTTCTCGTAAGCCAATGCTCTTAGTCCTCCAGCTCATTAATTTGATCGATTCGGTTTTTACTAGTGGAAATTGAATCGATATTAACCGTCTGGAGAGCCCAATAGGCTTTGTGTTTTAACTCAACCGATAGATGACGTGCTTTCCCATAGACAAGTTTGAATGGTGTTGTTCCTATGGGGGACTTATACGTAGTGCGAAAACCCCATAAAGAATTATCTAGCTTTTCTGCCCAATTTTGCGATTCATTCCAATATTCCTTTCGAGAATCCTTTTGATACCTCGGTTTGAGACTTATACCTGCTCACTGGTTTGTGGGTGATATGGTCTTGCCAAACGGTGGTGAACTCCATACCGTGCTAGGATTTTATCCATTTGGGTATTGCAAAAATGGGTATCTCTATCACTGATTAGGGCTTTTGGAGTCGCGAATCGTGAAAACAACTTCTTCAGAAATTTAACAACCCGAGCATCGTTATTGGGAAGAGCTTGTGCTTCTAACCATTTAGAAATGTAGTCTACTGCTACTATGATGTATTTATTTCCGAAAGAATTAGGGAATGGCCCCATGAAATTTATTCCCTAAACATCAAAGACTTCACATTTTCGGATGCCTTTTTGAGCCATCTAATTCTTGGATGAGATGTTTCCAGCTCCTTAACAAGCATCACATGCTTCGATCAAAGCTTGTGTATCTTTTTATATGGTGGGCCAAAAGAATCCTGCATCAAACACTTTTCTAACTGTGGTGGCTGTACTATGATGTCCACCAGTTGGTCCTCATGGCAGTGTTTGAGGATATCTAAGGCTTCCTTTCCAGATACACACCTACGAATGACCTAATCAGTTCCTATCTTAAATTGGTAAGGATCTTCCCAGAAGTAAAACTTAAGATTGGAAAAGAATTTCTTTCACTGCTGAGGAGTTAGTCCTTTTCTTATGATTCTACAAGCTAGGTAGTTTGCAAAATCAGCAAACCAAGGACTTTAATCTTCTTTTCTCATGATTGCTTGGATATGCATAAGAACTTGATGAGGAAAGTTATCATTGATAATTTCCTTATGCAATTCTTTGAAACAGGGCATTCCAACTGTGAAAGATGGTCTGCGGTAACATTTTCTGCTCCTCGCTTATCTTTGACTTCTATGTCAAATTCTTAGAGTAGTAGAATCCATCGGATTAATCTAGATTTTGCATCTTGCTTGTTGAGCAGGTATCAGATAGCAGCATGGTTGGTGTAAACTTGTAAGCCCCTGAATCCCGGGAATCCTACAGTTGGTAATCATATCCAAAATTCACAAATATTTAAATCCAAACCAATTCATCTTATTAAAATCGTTCCAGAGTACTAAACAGCGAAAAGTCAAAAACAGTTCATTCCATTAAAATAACCAATTTAGAGTATGATTTAGCGGAAAATCATAATTATTAAAAACAAGTTCCCAAGACCCGGGAATTATGCCCAAAATCAAATTTCAATGTATTTAACAAAACTTTGAAATAAAAATGTTCATTATTAAAACTTCCGACTAAGTATGCCTTTCACCGTCCAAGTAGCTTCGTACACGTCCAAGCGGTAATGCATCCTCCTCCTAACCTGAAACTCATACAACATGCATACAAAGTCAGCTTGAGCTGAGTGAGTTCAAGTTTTAATAATTGACATCTAAAATAATAATAAACATAATCATTCCAAGAGTTTTAAAATAAAACAGGATACAACAGTTGGGCCATCATCAGTAGTAAGTAACCATACTTATATGTATATATATATAAACATCCATATAATTATATCCCTATAGATAGCATCCAAGTAATAACATCAGGGTCGAGCACACGTACAACCCAAACACGTAACATCTCATCCAAGTAACAACATCAAGGTCGAGCACACGTACAACCCAAACACGTAACATCCGATGATGATCATGCCACACGAGCCTCCCCCCTCACGGGCTTTCCAAGGCCCGTCACAGGATTTAAGAACCTAAGTAGTATAGCTTGGCCCGGCCAAGATCACCATCCATCCTTATGCAAACACAAAGTAAGCATACGCTACATCCTTAGTCAATAACGACTAATTAACATCGCCAATTATTGGCCACAAAATAACGCATGCATAAACACCCGTATATCTATATCTATATGTGTGTGTGTGTATATATATATATATCATGAAAGTAAGCCTAGGGTCATAAAGTAACACCGGCATACCCATTCATAAATATCATCTCATGACATACTACAATACGAGTAAGCCTACATCATTGAGTCTAGACCATAAGTAATGTCTATAACCTTATAAAATATATAACCATAGACGAGCCTCGAATATTCGAGGGCATAGAGTATAATTCACACATATTTTCATAAATCCACAAGTACGAATAAGGCTATGTAATACCATCCAAATAGTTTAAACAAGTATAGTCGGATAAAATTGTAATATGGTGTGCATGCTAGCCCAAAACGTAAAAAGCGTAAAAGAGGCATCATGAACTCACCTGACGCAAAGCACGAATTCACCACAAGCTAGAGGACCCCTAAGTATCCCCAAAACTCAAACGCTTGTCGGTTTACATACAAACATCACTAACGACATTGAAAGGACTCGTTTATCCTACGAGACGTTCTAACATGGTTCGAGTTACCTACAGCCTCGACCTCATCAAACTCATTCATAACAGCCCCCGGGGCCTTAAGTTTACCAACACGGCCCTTAGATACTCCTGGGAATAAAGAATTCCCAAATTACCCCCGGAAGCACTAGGCGAAACTAACACGCGCGTTTAAGAGTTTTTTAAGCACTTAACATCCAACTCAGCCCCGTGTGGACCCAATATGATAATTTCACAGCCAAAAAGTCCACACGACGCTACACGAGTCAAATGGGTCGGTAACTCGCAAGTACAACGCACTAACTATTCAATAAACGCAAATGCGCGTTGTACCGACCCGTTTGAGTAACCGACAACCAATTCAGCCCACTTATAAAAATCATTTTCCAATAGCCGGTATATTAAACCAAAGCTATCCGAACTGAATTGGTCATCACTTACTTCATCCCTCGCGTTAAACGCAACAATCTACCATTCTAGCTAACCGAAAACTATCTTTCAAACAACAACTAGTTGACCAATCAAACGAATACCAAAAGACATGATTTTAAAGTATGTTATATGGGACATACCTACAAAGATTGTGGTGCAAAAACTCTCTTCAAACAGCCCCGACAAAAACACAATTGAACATCCACCGGTTAAGCCTAAAACGAACTTATCGATCAATAATAGGTAAAACGGGCAGATTTTAGCATGCGAAGATGCATTTAATTACATAGGATAACCTTTGAAATAAATTATTAAATTTTTACCAGACTTTAATAAATATCTTAGGTTTATAAAATTATTTTTATTATATTTTTCCAGTGGACACAAAAATCATAAAAGTTCCTTCAACACAGAAAGGTATGTGCAGCTATTTCAATGCGCAACAAAATGGTTTTATTTTTATAAAATCATTACACAACCAAATTAAACGATTCCAATTGGGTTTGGTTCCTAACTCAAAATATTAACTTCCAGAAGTGGAACCAACTAATTTGGACTTGTTCAAAAAGAGTTATGATGTCTGGAAGACAGACCAGAATCCGTCATCCCGCATCAACTTTGACACTCGATCTTATAAAATCATAAAAAGTATTCAAATCTCGTCCAAAAATTACGTATTATACCTTTCTGGAAACTAGACTCAAACTAGAACATCATAGAAACAAGAATCGATCAAAAAAAATAGGTTTTTATCAGGTTACAGACCGAACAATAAACGAGTACGAATCTGTCAGAAATCGTTATAACCAAAACTCAACCCTAACGACCAATAAGCGCGTTAATATGATCAATTAAGGTGTATAGGACTTGGGGAAACATAGAACTAACCTTAAATTGAAGTTTTGGACCTTAACCTTGGCTACACAAAAGAAAACGAGGGTGGGGAGGCTGCACAAACTTCCGATCGGCTGAAGTGGGGAGGAAAGGGTTAGGGTTTTGTTTATGTTATAAAAATCTTAAACTCTAGCCCGTCAAATATTAAAGAAGTAACATCTTGGTTGAACTTGCATAAAAAGTCAAGTATGATAAGCTTAAGAGGGTGGCAAGGAGCTCCCGGAAGAATGCCAGATCAAGCCCGAAAGGTATACACAACGCTACAAGGTTAAACCCTTGTAACGGAAATTAACGGGCGTTACAAAACTATGGCTTTGTAAAGGACAAGGCAGGACCTAAATTTTTCAAAGGCAAAAACTACGGCTAATAACTCTTTTTCTGTTGTGGTATATTTTTCTGTGCATCATTGAGAGTTATACTAGCATAGTAAATTGGGTGGAATTGTTTTTCCTTGCGTTGGCCGAGTACGGCTCCAACCGTAAAATCACTTGCATCGCACATGATTTCGAATGGAAGACCAATC
The DNA here is from genome assembly GCF_021521415.1 of Bidens hawaiensis. Lineage (NCBI taxonomy): Eukaryota > Viridiplantae > Streptophyta > Magnoliopsida > Asterales > Asteraceae > Bidens > Bidens hawaiensis. The sequence goes on along the minus strand of NW_027491841.1, from coordinate 791,244 downwards.
GGGTGCAATCATGATTGGTACGCTGACAATTTTGTCTTTTAAGATGTTGAATTCCTCAACGCATTCATCAAAGAAGATGAATGGTGCACTTTCTCTAGAAGTTTGGTCATAGGTCATGCGATTTTTTAAAAGTCTTTTGTGAAACGACGATAAAATCCAGCTTGAACTAGAAAACTTCTAATGGCTTTTATTGAAGTTGGAAGCGAAAGTGTGGAGATGGTTTCTATTTTCGCCCTATTAACTTCTAGTCCTGATAGAGATATTTTAGGACTAATAGCAATGCTTCTTTAACTATAAAGTGGCACTTTTCCCAGTTGAGCACTAGATTTACTTCTTCACACCTAGTCAACATTTTGTCTAAGTTTTTGAGACAATGATCGAAACAGTCTCCAAAGACGGAGAAGTCATCCATGTAAACCTCCATGCATTGTTCAATCATTTCATGGAAAATAGCCACCATGCAACGTTGAAAGGTGGCTAGAGCATTACATAGTCCAAGAGACGTTCTTCGATAGGCAAAGGTACCATAAGGACATGTAAACGTGGTTTTTTCTTGATCTTCCAAAGCAATAGGAATTTGGAAATATCCAGAGAATCCATCAAAAAAGCAATAGAACATTTTTTCCAGCGCATTTTATCGATAAAAGAGAATGGAAAATGATCTTTTCTTGTGGCGTCATTAAGCTTCTGGTAGTCAATGCATACTCGCCAGCCTGTGATGGTTCTCATTAGAAATAGCTCGTCTTTCTCGTTTATTATGACTGTCATCCCTCCCTTCTTGGATACAACTTGACCTAGGCTAACCCAAGGTGAATTTGTGATTGGGTAGAGTAGTTCGGCATCTAGGATTTTGATAACTTCTTTCTTCACTACATCTTCCATGTTGGGGATAAGACACCTTTGATGTTGGACCACGGGTTTGTACTCTTCCTCCATGAGGATCTTGTCGGTACAAAAGGAAGGAATGATGCCCTTTATATCCATGATCTTCCATGCAATGGCCTTCTTATGGTGTTTTAAGACCTTAAGAAGTTTGTCTTTTTCTTTTTTGGAAAGGTGAGATGAAATGATTATAGGAAGTTGGGAATCCTTTTCAAGAAAAGCATATTCGAGATGATTTGGGAGTTCTTTTAATTCCAAGGCTGGTGGTTCTTCTATGGAAGGTTTTGCTTTTTGATTGCACTCGGAAATTTTATAAACTTCTTCTGGTGTATCTTGACTGATGTTGTCTGCAATTTGATTTTCTTCTTCTTGAATGGTTTCAGGAATAGGTTCGGTTATGATTTCTCTGTGATTGCGGACTCTCTGACATAAAAATTTTAAAAATAAATGTTTAATAATAAAATCTTCAAATCCCGTATGCCCTTCACCGTCTAAGTATCTTCGTGCACGTCCAAGCGATAAGTTATCATCTTCTTAACCTGAAACTCACACTAACATGCACACAAAGTCAGCTTAAGTTGAGTGAGTTCAAGTTTTAAATAAGTAACAAAAGTCTTAATAATCATTCCAACGGTTTTAAAACTTTAAACGGAATTACATCAGTTAGGTCATCACATTCAATAAATAATCATCCTTACATATGAACATCTCTATACGTACATTCCTATATATATATATGTATATATATATATAACATTCAAAATAACATTCAGGGCCGAGAAAACGTACAACCCAAAAACGTAACATTCAGCGCATGCAAACACAAAGTAGGCATATGCAACATTCAGTAGTCGAGACGACTACAACATTCGCCAAATATTGGCCATTCTAAAATATATATATATACATACATACACACATTCTATAACATTCCAAGGCCTACCAATACTAGCAAGCCTATACAAAATAGTTTAAAACATTTCATCAAGCAACATCGTTTAGGTGTGCATGCTAGCCCAAAACTTAAAAAGAGTTAAACGGGGCATCAAGAACTCACCTGACACAAGACGCGGATTCACCACAAGCTACAAAATCCCTAAGAAATCCTAAAACTCAAACACCTGTCGGTTTACATTCAATCAATACTAATGACATCAAGATGACTCGTTTATCCTACGAGACGTTCTAACATGGTTCGAGTTACCTAAACCCTCGACCTTATCAAAATTAATCACAACAGCCCCCGAGGTCTCACATTCACCAAAACGACCCTTAGGTACTCCCGGGAATAAAGAATTCCCAATTTGCCCCCGGGAGCACTAGGTGACACTAACACACGCATTTAGGAGTCATTTAGGACGTTAACATCCAACTCAGCCCCGCCCTGAGCGGCGGAAACAGCCGGGCGCGCGCGAGTGGGAATTGATACTTAAGCACGGGCCATTGCAAACATTCAAAGTAAGATTTTCATTGCGCATGAAAAGTTTAATACAAATACATTACATTGTTTAAAAATTACATAAAAACATCCAAGTATAAAAATTGTTGAAGATTTCCACGCCATATCCCCATGCGCGGCGGGAACAACCACGCGCATCGAAGGGATAGAACTAAAATCTTCCAAAAAGCTAGTTTAGATGTTCAGCGTGAGGTGCTCTAAGTGTGACTCCATGCGCTACCTAGTTATCTCCTGAAAGACACGTAAAAACATTTGAATCAGTATAAACTGAGTGAGTTCACAAGTCTTAGTAACTTGATAAATCGTATTGCATCATAATCTTGATACAAATCATTCTGAAACATAATTCTGATAGCATCATTAAAACACATGCTTGGTAAGACATAGTTATATCAACATATTCTGATAAAATCGTTCCGCGGGTTACGCGCGAACATTTCTGGGAACTGTGCTCGTCTATGCAAAGTGGCGCTGCCACTACGAGCTAAAATAAGTAATACCGTCCCGCGGGTTACGCGCGAACGTTCCAGGAACATGTGCTCGTCCATGCAAAGTGGCGCTGCCACTACGAGCTAAAATAATAATTCCGTCCCGCGGGTTACGCGCGGACGTTGTGCCGGAAAACAAGGCGCTCGTCCATGCAAAGAGGCGCGACCCCTACGAGCGGGTTCAATCCCATAGTACTGCCCCATGACCATACTAGGCACTCGTCCATGCAAAGAGGTGCGACCCCTACGAGTGGGTGGATCAAACCAGCAGTCCCTACCCTTAGAGTTCCAATGGTAAAGTGATCACTTACTCGAGTTCTAGCGCACATACATCGAAAACCTTAGATAACCGTTTGCATTACACATCATGAAACATAACTTAAACACATAATCGCTTGCATAGCTTGTAAGTATACCATGATAAAACATTATTTAAGTACGTGTCCCTCGCCCCGAAAACAGTTTAAAAATAGTGAAAACAGTGAAAATAGGGGCTGTGAGACTCACCTGTGGTTCTTGTTAAGGGATTAATCGAGATTCGGGTTTTCTTGGTGTTGGCCCCGGAATCGAAGGTCTAGAATACGATTAAATAACAAGAAGTATATATATTAAGATCAAGAAATAGGAGAATATGAGGTTTGGAAAGTAGATCTCAAGTTTATAACCTCGGCTTACCTAGTAACTGGGACGGAATCGAAAATAACGGATGCTCGGGAGATGATTAGTGCAAGTTTGCAGTTCTTTGGAGTGTGTTTTGAGTGATAATTTAGGTTACATATTTATAGGCAAACTCAAGGGAACACAATCCCTTGCTTTAGGGGATTGAAATCTTTTCATATCTAGGTGTAATGATGATAAAGTATGGAAATTATTATTGTTTATTGTTTACTTATAAGTGGGGGAGTGGACAAAAGATCTTGATTTGATTTGGACAGGACATGCAGGTCTGGGGTTGGTGAGAATAGGGTGGCTGACAGTTGACTTTTCATGTTACAGTGTGCTTTTTCAGGTACTTTTGTCAGTGTACAGTAAAAAGTGGAAAAATCTCTGAAACACGCTACTGTTTCCTTTTGGGCGGGAGTAATCTCCTTATGTCTGGAGAATAGACTAAGTGTTCTGTGCGCATCACTTTGTGCGCATAGCTTTCTGCGTGAAGGACATTTCTTTGCTGCGGGTAGGTGCGTAACCTTCTCGCAGTTAGGGACATTGAGTTTCATTTGTAGATTCTCCAGGTGGTCTTGGTATTTCAACATAGTGATCAGTTATGTTGAAGTCAATTCCATCTTGGAGCTTCAGACAAACTGGCTCTCAATGTTCCCGCCATGCGGGGAGATTAGTTCCCTTCCGCACGCGCATAAACGATCTAGGATGCACCCGCCTTAGCATCATGCGGGATGGTCAACCCATAGACAACATAACGTTAAGTTACATGAAAACATAAAGCCAAAACATTCACGCATGGCGCATATAACATATGCTCACGCTGGTTCTTAACATGGTGCGCTCGCGCAGGTTGCACATAACAAATGCACGCGCTGACTAACATGGCGCGCTCGCGCAGGGCGCACATAACAAATGCACGCGCTGACTAACATGGCGCGCTCGCGCAGGGCGCACATAACAAATGCACGCGCTGACTAACATGGCGCGCTTAATATTTACAATCACCTAATTATTAGGTTGATTACTTAGTTTAAGGGATTGGGAATTTACCGGGTGTCACATTCTCCCCTCGTTAAACGAATTTCGTCCCGAAATTTAGGAGACGTTGCTGGCAGAAGCCATGCTCTGAAAGAGGTGTGGGTATTTCTTGCGCATTTGGTCTTCTCTTTCCCAAGTGAATTCAGGCCCACGCCTCGAGTTCCATTGAACCTTTACTAACTTGATTTTGCTCCTGCGTAACTTTTGTTCTTTCCAATCGGTTACTGCTATAGGTTCTTCTACGAAGTGCAGCTGTTTGTCGATGTGAATCTCTTCCAACGGCAAAATCAACGTTTCGTCAGATAAGCACTTTTTGAGGTTGGACACATGAAACGTATCATGAACTCCACTGAGTTCGGCGGGTAAACGGAGTTTATAAGCAACCGGACCGATCCTTTCCAGGATCTCGAATGGTCCAATGAAGCGCGGATTCAACTTTCCTCGCTTGCCGAAACGGGGGACTCCTTTCCATGGAGAGACTTTCAAAAGTACTTTATCCCCTACTTGAAATTCCAATGGTTTCCTTCGCACATCTGCGTAGCTCTTCTGTCTGTCGCGCGCTGTCTTAAGGCGATCCCTTACCTGAAAAATCTTGTCTGTTGTTTCTTGGATCAATTCTGGACCAGTCATTTGCTTGTCACCCACTTCAGCCCAGCACAGTGGGGATCTACACTTGCGCCCATACAAAGCTTCGAACGGCGCAGCCTTAATGCTTGTGTGATAACTGTTGTTGTAAGAAAATTCAACCAATGGGAGATGAGTATCCCAGCTACCTTCGAAATCGATTGCGCACGCGCGTAGCATATCTTCCAATGTCTGGATTGTTCGCTCGCTTTGCCCATCCGTTTGAGGATGATATGCCGTACTCATGTCAAGACGAGTACCTAAAGCCCCTTGTAACGATCTCCAAAACCTTGATGTGAACCGACTATCTCTATCAGAAATGATGGACACTGGGACTCCATGTTTTGAAACTACTTCTCGAATATACAGTCGGGCTAACTTTTCCATCTTATCGGTTTCCTTGATTGGCAGGAAGTGCGCTGACTTAGTTAGCCGATCCACAACAACCCATATTGTGTCATAACCCCCAGGTGTCCTTGGCAGTTTGGTGATGAAGTCCATAGAGATTTGTTCCCACTTCCACATGGGAATTTCTGGCTGTTGAAGCAACCCTGATGGTTTCTGGTATTCTGCCTTTACCTTCGAACACGTCAGGCACTTACTGACATACGTCGCGATGGCGCCTTTAAGATTGGGCCACCAATACAGCGTTTTAACATCTTGGTACATCTTGTCTGCGCCAGGATGTACGGAATACCGCGTCTTGTGAGCTTCGTTCAATACCTGCTCGCGCAATCCTCCCTTGAGAGGGACCCATATGCGGTTAGCGAAATATAGATTGCCGTTCTCTTTAAGTTCCAAATTCTTAACCATACCCCCAAGGCATTCGTTTTTAACAAACTCTGGTTTCAAGGCTTCTTGCTGAGCGTCTCGGATGCGGGTAGAGAGATTTGCGTGAATGGTCAACCTTAGAGCCTTGACTCGTAGCGTTTTTATTCGCTCCTTCCTACTTAGCGCGTCTGCTACCACATTCGCCTTTCCAGGGTGGTACTTAATTTCACAATCATAATCGTTCAACAACTCCACCCATCTTCGTTGCCTCATGTTTAAATCCTTTTGATCAAATATATGTTGAAGGCTCTTGTGATCCGTAAAGATTATACACTTTGTACCATAGAGGTAATGGCGCCAAATCTTTAGCGCGAAGACAACCGCTCCAAGTTCTAAATCATGCGTTGTGTAGTTCTTTTCATTGGTCTTGAGTTGGCGTGAGGCATACGCTATGACTTTGTCTCGTTGCATAAGGACACATCCAAGTCCCTGATGTGAAGCGTCGCAGTAAACAACAATGTCATCCATCCCCTCGGGCAAAGACAAAATTGGCGCACTACATAACTTCTGTTTCAACATTTGAAATGTTGTTTCCTGATTTTCGCCCCAAACAAACTTCTTGTCTTTCTGAGTTAGCGCGGTCAGAGGTAGAGCTATTTTGGAGAAGTTCTCAATGAAGCGTCGATAGTAGCCAGCTGGTCCTAGGAATTGCCTCACCTCAGTTGGGGTTTTTGGCGCTTCCCAGTTTTCGATGGCCTTGACTTTGGAAGGATCAACGTGAATTCCTTTCTCGTTTACAACGTGACCGAGAAAGTGAACTTCTCTAAGCCAAAACTCGCACTTGGAAAACTTCGCATACAACTTTTCTTTCCTCAACAATTCCAAAATCAATCTCAGGTGTTGCTCATGCTCGGCCTTGGTCCGTGAGTAAATCAGAATATCATCTATAAACACAATCACAAACTTGTCCAAGTATGGTTTGCACACGCGGTTCATCAGATCCATGAATACAGCCGGCGCATTAGTTAGCCCGAAAGGCATTACTAAGAACTCATAATGGCCGTATCTAGTTCGGAAGGCTGTTTTCGGCACATCTTCCTCATGGACCCTAAGTTGGTGGTATCCTGACCGTAGATCTATCTTCGAATAATAACTGGATCCCTGCAACTGGTCAAATAAGTCGTCAATCCTCGGTAAGGGGTACCGATTCTTGACTGTCAGCTTGTTCAGCTCCCTGTAGTCAATACACATTCTGAACGAACCATCCTTCTTCTTAACAAACAGTACTGGAGCTCCCCAAGGTGAAAAGCTTGGGCGTATGAAACCCTTATCCAATAGTTCCTGTAACTGATTGGATAGCTCTTGCATCTCAGATGGAGCTAATCGATAAGGCGCTCGAGCTACTGGCGCAGCTCCTGGGACTAAATCAATACGAAACTCGACTTGTCGCGGCGGCGGTAATCCGGGCAAATCTTCAGGAAAAACTTCTGGAAATTCGCGCACTACTGGTAAGTCTTCAATTCTTCGCTCATCTCCTTTCTTCTCTACGACATGCGCCAGGAAGGCGTAGCACCCTTTCCTTAGGCACTTTCGCGCCTTTAGGCACGAAATCAGTTTCGTCGCAACTCCCCTTCTTTCCCCTTGAATTACCAAGGTTTCTCCGTTCAACAGTGGGATCCGAACCTGCTTCTCATGGCAAATAACTTCCGCGCGGTTCTTGACCAACCAATCCATACCTACCACAATGTCAAAACTTCCCAAGTCTATTGGCAACAAGTTAATATTGAACCCGTGACCTCCCATGACTATAACACATTGTTCAGTTCTTTCGTTCGCGCATAACTGCCTACCATTGGCTAGTTCTATAGTATAAGGCGTGTCTAGTCTACTGGTTGCTAGGCCTAGGGAGTCTTTAAACTCAGCGGATATAAAACTTAGGTCAGCGCCAGTATCAAATAAGACAGATGCAAAATGTCCGTTAAGCAAAAATGTACCGGTTACCACATTCGGCTCTTCTTTAGCTTCGCCTGCGCCGATCACAAAAGCTCTCCCGCGAGCTTGGTTCCCCTTTTGCGGGCAATCCCGACTAAAATGCCCTGGCTTCCCGCATGCGTAGCAGTTGTCGCTTGCTCCAGCTTCTCTGATACGGCAATTCATCGTCTTGTGCCCTGGTCTGCCACATTTGGCACATTCGATTCTTGCGCATTCACCCTCGTGGTGATACTTGCATTTGTTGCACCATGGGCGAGGCCCGCTGTATCCTTTTCGTGGTGGCTCCGCGGCCTGAATCGCGTAAACCCTTGCGCTTTCCTGCTTCTTGAACGGTGGCTGCTTGGAGTCGGACCCTCGGTGGTGAGAGTTCCATTTCCTCTTGGGGTCAGAGGTTCGCTGCTCGATTCCGCGCGTAGTCAACATACCTGCACGGATCGTATCCCTTGTAAGGGTGATGGCCCGCGCTACCGCCTCATCAAAGGTTGGAGGCGCTGCGGCGTTGAGCGGAACCCTAACAACAGGAGGTAACCCAAAAATATACCTCTCGATCTTCTTTTCCTCCGTGTTTGCCATGTCTGGCACCAACTGGCAAAGTTCGTTGAACCGGTTGTTGTAGGCGTCGATATCCGTTCCTACCATGGTGTGGTTCCAGAATTCCTGTTGTAGATTCTGGATTTCTGCGCGAGAGCAGAACTTTCTCATCATCATCTCCTTCAGTTCCTCCCAGGTCTTGTGGAGAGCAACTTCTCGCCCCAATGTTTTCGTTTGAAGCTTCCACCAAGACGAAGCTGCCTCTTGGAACATGCAGGTCGCGTAAAGGACCTTCTGGTTCTCACTACATCCGCTAATGGAGAGAACTGTCTCCATCTTGTCAATCCAGTTGTAGAGCCCAATGGCCCCTTCGGTTCCCTTGAATGGCCAAGGCTTACAGGCCATGAATGTCTTATAGGAGCATCCTTTGTCCAAGGCTCCTGATTCGGGTTCTGGGGTCTCATTCTGACGACCCTGACTTGATTCGGCCTTGCTGGCCTCATGTGTCGCAATCGCCTGCGCGATTATTTCCGCGAGTTCCTCGGGTGTCATGGTAATTCCTTTGGCTTTAGTTGGAGGCATTCTTGCTTTAAAAGAGTGAAAATATCAGACTTAGCGCATGTACTCTGAGCACATAATGTTATCATTATTTACTAGACAGTGTGACCCGTGTTCCTAAGTGTGTGTATAGTTTTTTTTTTTTTTTTTTTTTTTTTTTTTTTTTTTTTTGAAAGTATTTTATTTGAAAAATATTTCATGCGATTCCCCAACGGTTATAGTCTAGGTTAAAACTTCTTTTCCTAGTTCGCTATAACCAGTGCTCTGATACCAATCTGTCACACCCGGCCCTGAGCGGCGGAAACAGCCGGGCGCGCGCGAGTGGGAATTGATACTTAAGCACGGGCCATTGCAAACATTCAAAGTAAGATTTTCATTGCGCATGAAAAGTTTAATACAAATACATTACATTGTTTAAAAATTACATAAAAACATCCAAGTATAAAAATTGTTGAAGATTTCCACGCCATATCCCCATGCGCGGCGGGAACAACCACGCGCATCGAAGGGATAGAACTAAAATCTTCCAAAAAGCTAGTTTAGATGTTCAGCGTGAGGTGCTCTAAGTGTGACTCCATGCGCTACCTAGTTATCTCCTGAAAGACACGTAAAAACATTTGAATCAGTATAAACTGAGTGAGTTCACAAGTCTTAGTAACTTGATAAATCGTATTGCATCATAATCTTGATACAAATCATTCTGAAACATAATTCTGATAGCATCATTAAAACACATGCTTGGTAAGACATAGTTATATCAACATATTCTGATAAAATCGTTCCGCGGGTTACGCGCGAACATTTCTGGGAACTGTGCTCGTCTATGCAAAGTGGCGCTGCCACTACGAGCTAAAATAAGTAATACCGTCCCGCGGGTTACGCGCGAACGTTCCAGGAACATGTGCTCGTCCATGCAAAGTGGCGCTGCCACTACGAGCTAAAATAATAATTCCGTCCCGCGGGTTACGCGCGGACGTTGTGCCGGAAAACAAGGCGCTCGTCCATGCAAAGAGGCGCGACCCCTACGAGCGGGTTCAATCCCATAGTACTGCCCCATGACCATACTAGGCACTCGTCCATGCAAAGAGGTGCGACCCCTACGAGTGGGTGGATCAAACCAGCAGTCCCTACCCTTAGAGTTCCAATGGTAAAGTGATCACTTACTCGAGTTCTAGCGCACATACATCGAAAACCTTAGATAACCGTTTGCATTACTCATCATGAAACATAACTTAAACACATAATCGCTTGCATAGCTTGTAAGTATACCATGATAAAACATTATTTAAGTACGTGTCCCTCGCCCCGAAAACAGTTTAAAAATAGTGAAAACAGTGAAAATAGGGGCTGTGAGACTCACCTGTGGTTCTTGTTAAGGGATTAATCGAGATTCGGGTTTTCTTGGTGTTGGCCCCGGAATCGAAGGTCTAGAATACGATTAAATAACAAGAAGTATATATATTAAGATCAAGAAATAGGAGAATATGAGGTTTGGAAAGTAGATCTCAAGTTTATAACCTCGGCTTACCTAGTAACTGGGACGGAATCGAAAATAACGGATGCTCGGGAGATGATTAGTGCAAGTTTGCAGTTCTTTGGAGTGTGTTTTGAGTGATAATTTAGGTTACATATTTATAGGCAAACTCAAGGGAACACAATCCCTTGCTTTAGGGGATTGAAATCTTTTCATATCTAGGTGTAATGATGATAAAGTATGGAAATTATTATTGTTTATTGTTTACTTATAAGTGGGGGAGTGGACAAAAGATGTTGATTTGATTTGGACAGGACATGCAGGTCTGGGGTTGGTGAGAATAGGGTGGCTGACAGTTGACTTTTCATGTTACAGTGTGCTTTTTCAGGTACTTTTGTCAGTGTACAGTAAAAAGTGGAAAAATCTCTGAAACACGCTACTGTTTCCTTTTGGGCGGGAGTAATCTCCTTATGTCTGGAGAATAGACTAAGTGTTCTGTGCGCATCACTTTGTGCGCATAGCTTTCTGCGTGAAGGACATTTCTTTGCTGCGGGTAGGTGCGTAACCTTCTCGCAGTTAGGGACATTGAGTTTCATTTGTAGATTCTCCAGGTGGTCTTGGTATTTCAACATAGTGATCAGTTATGTTGAAGTCAATTCCATCTTGGAGCTTCAGACAAACTGGCTCTCAATGTTCCCGCCATGCGGGGAGGTTAGTTCCCTTCCGCACGCGCATAAACGATCTAGGATGCACCCGCCTTAGCATCATGCGGGATGGTCAACCCATAGACAACATAACGTTAAGTTACATGAAAACATAAAGCCAAAACATTCACGCATGGCGCATATAACATATGCTCACGCTGGTTCTTAACATGGTGCGCTCGCGCAGGTTGCACATAACAAATGCACGCGCTGACTAACATGGCGCGCTCGCGCAGGGCGCACATAACAAATGCACGCGCTGACTAACATGGAGCGCTCGCGCAGGGCGCACATAACAAATGCACGCGCTGACTAACATGGCGCGCTCGCGCAGGGCGCACATAACAAATGCACGCGCTGACTAACATGGCGCGCTTAATATTTACAATCACCTAATTATTAGGTTGATTACTTAGTTTAAGGGATTGGGAATTTACCGGGTGTCACAAACTCAGCCCCGTGTGGACCCATTATGATAAAAATTACAGCCAACAAGTCCACACGATGCCACATGAGTCAAATGGGTCGGTAACCTGCAAGTAAAACGAACCAACTATTCAATAAACCCAATTGTGCGTTGTACCGACCCGTTGGATTAACCGACAACCAATTCAGCCCCATAACTTATAAAAATGAATTTTGAACAGCCCGTACATCAAACCAAGTGTCCCCGAGCTGAATTGGTCGTTAATCACTTCAACCCTCGCGTTAAACGCGCCAAACTACAATTCTAGACCACCGAACATAACAATCAAACTACAACTAGTTGATCAACTTAACGAACACCTATGAACATGATCTTTAAGTATGATATACGGGACATACCTAGGGAGATTGTGGTGCAAAAACTCACTTCAAACAGCCCCGACAAGAACACAATTGAACATCCACCGGTTAAGCCTAAAACGAACTTATCGATTAATAACGAGTAAAACGTGTAGATTTTAGCATGCGAAGATGCATTTAATTACATAGGATAACCTTTGAAATAAATTATTAAATTTTTACTAGACTTTAATCAATGTCTTAGGTTTATAAAAATATTTTTATTATATTTTTCTATTGGACACAAAAATTATAAAAATTCCTCCAACACAGCAAGGTACGTGCAGCTATTTTAGTGCGCTACAAAATAATTTTATTTTTATAAAATTCATTACCAAACCAAATTAAACGATTCCAATTGGGTTTGGTTCCTAACTCAAAATAATAACTTCCAGAACTGGAACCAACCAATTTAGACCTGTCGAAAAAAGGTTATGACGTCGGGAAGAAAGACCAGAATCCGTCATCTCGATTTTATAAATTCATAAAAACCATTCAAATCTCATCCAAAAATTACGTATTATACCTTTCTGGAAACTAGACTCAAAGTAGAACATCATGGAATCAAGAATCGATCAAAAACAATGGATTATCATCACGTTACAGACCCTACAATAAACGTATACGAATCTGCCAGCAAACTGTTATCATCAAAACTCAACCTTAACGACCAATAAGCGCGTTAATATGATCAATTAAGGTGTAAAAGACATGGGGAATCATAAAATCGACCTTGAATTGAAGTTTTTACGGGTAAAACACGGCTGGACAGAAGATTTTCGAGCAGGGGGGGGATCTTGAGGCCGATCGGCTGCGCATAGAGTTAGGGTTAGGGTTTTTCTTTTTTAATATTATGATATAAAATAAATTACACTCTAGTCCCTCCAGTATGAAGTGTGTAGCAACTTGGGTGGAAAGTTACATAATTTTAACGTACCGGGATGACGTAAAGGCTCCCGAGAAACGTCGGTTAAATCCCGAGAATAATACATACTTTACAAGTTTTACTCTTGGAACCGGAATTAACGGGCGTTACAGCAACACACGATGGAATCAATAATATCAACACAATATAACTCATCATCACGATGTTGATGGTGTTGCATAGATTTACCTATGTCAAAAGTAACAACCCCATCATTTACCCTAAGTGTGAGTTTGCCCGTGCAAACATCTATGAGCCTTTGCAGTGGCTAAGAAGGGTCTTCCTAAAATCAGAGGTGTACTTTTTCCTTCTTCCATATCTTGAATTACAAAATCAACTTGGAAAACAAATTTGTCAATTTTGACAAGCATGTTTTAAACAATTCCCCAAGGATATTTAACTGACCGGTCAGCTAACTGAATGCTCATACGGGTGGGCCTTGGTTATCCTATCCCTAGTTTTGCAAAAACGCATAAGGCATTAAATTAATACTAGCTCCTAGGTCAGCCAGGGCATTGCTAGTAGATAAATTTCCTGTAAGACAAAGGATAGAAAAGCTCCTTGGATCAATCATCTTTGGTGGTAGTTTGTTTTGAAGAATAGTTGAGCACCCCTCATTCAATGTGACATGCGAGAGTTCCTCCAGCTTCCTTTTGTTTATAAGAACTTCTTTTAGAAATTTAGCATGCTTTGGTATATGAGCAATATCTTCAACAAAGGGGATGTTGATATTGAGTTGTTTGAAAAGTTCTAGAAACTTCCCGTACTAGGCTTCCAATCTTTCTTGCTTCAGTCATCCAGGGTATGGAATAGGTAGAGTATAAGTTCTGACTGGTTCTTTGGTTGTACGGTACTTGTTGGGTTTATCCTTTCTTGCACCTTTTCAGAAATTTCTGTAACTGGTTCTGAAGTTGGTGAGTCAACAGTAGTGGGTCTGCCACTTCTTAAGGTAACAGCGTTTTCTGTTGTAATTGGATTTATTATGGTGTTTCTTGGAAGGGTACTGGGTGGTCTTTCAGATAATTGTCGGGCAACCTGTCTGATTTGAGTTTCCAGGTTCTGCAATGATGCTTGTTGGATTTTGAGGTAAGATTCATGCTTCAGTAATACTCTGTTAATTTCAATGGCCCTTAAGTCGGCTTTCTTTTCTGCCTCTGTGGTTTTGGTCATAATTTAAGTTAGCATTTCTTTAATTCTTGAGTTGTTCTAGAATTGATTGCTACTGGAACTTTATTCTTGAATTGAGGTTTAGATTGGTAAGGTTGATTCATTGGCCTTTTGTCGAATCCGGGTGGGGCTTGATTGTTACCTCCATCCTGCCAGCTAAAGTTCAGATGGTTTCTCCACCATGGATTGTAATTGTTACTAAAAGCGTTGTTTTGGCGGGCTATGAAGTCAACTTCTTCCATGGCCATAAGGACTTGCTTGCAATCATGGGTTTTGTGCGATCCCCCACACGTGTCACATATGACTTTTGTTTTCACAGCTTGGTTTGTAGCTGTTCGAATTTCTCAGAGAGTACTTCAATCTGTGCGGTGACTAGAGTGTTGGAATTGACATGGTATATTCCTTTATGGGATGGAGTAGATCTTGGTGGGTTATAACCAAAACTCCTCTTTTCTGCCTTTTCTAGGATTTCGAACGCTTCATTTGGAGATTTAGATCGGTGATTTGGTCAATTACCTTTGTTCTAGCTAGATTGTGCGTCAAAGAAACTTTGAACTTGTAGGCATACACTCAGTACATGATGTGGGCATCTTCTTCGAAGACTATTGTATCTCTCCCATGCTGCGTGTAGCAACATCGTCAACAGTTCGGAATCCGGTGATGCTGGCTTGATATTTTTCAGTTTTGTCAGGTGGAAAATATTTGAGAAGAAACTGTTCGACTATCTGGTCCCAGTTGGTGATGGATCCAGGAGGAAGGGATTCTAGCCAATCTAAGGCTTGTCCTCTCAAGGAGAAATGAAAGAGTTTGAGTTTGATTTGATCTTTTGAACAGTTTTGAATTTTGAAGGTTCCGCATATTCGTAGGAATCGAGAGATATGAGAAAGAGGGTCTTCATCGAGAAGCCAATAGATTTGAACTAAATTTTCCACCATATGAATAGTGCTGGATTTGATTTCAAAATTTTCGGTGATTTCTGGCTAAGCCACACTATTGCCATAACCTTCGAGAGTTAGCCTAGCATATTGGCTCATGTTTGGTTCATCATTCGGTGCCACCATCATTTGTTCTGGTTGATCTACTTTCAACATCTTGGCGTCTAATGACTCATCTTTGATTGTTTCAACTACTTCTTTCGCCCGGATGCGTATTCACGATGAAAAAGTTGTTCATGGTCAGAAACAGCAAAAGAAGCTCAGGTTCGGGGGTAAAGGAGATACATGGGAAAATGGAAATTAAATCTAGTATATATAAGCTAAAGGAGACTAAAAATTAACTAATGGTCAAAATAAAGAATTAAAAATAAAGAGAAACAAAACATTTTACAATTATAAACAATGATTAAAATAACACTTGGATCGTTCTTAGAAAACTTTACCGTATCCCTGGCAACGGCGCCAAAAACTTATTGTTGGGTGTGTGATGTGGATAATTAAGATTTGTTGATTCACACAAGATCGTGTTTTAAATTTATAAAAATGATTTCTACTAGGACTAAACCACTCACAAATAGGCAAGTGTACCTATGGTATATCTAAAAGAGTATTGGTAAGAACCAAGTATCGATCCACGAACACAATTAGTTTCTAATAATGAACCTTTGTTTTAAATTAATAGGAGATAATAATCATTTAGATGTGGTTTTTAAACTACTTCTCTTTTAAATTAAAGCATATAAAATAGGTGAACAAGGAGATAAGTTTTAGATGAGAAAATCAATAATTAAAGGTTGTCATCTTAATTATGAATTCACTCCATTCTTTCTTGATGATTATTATGATGAATATGTTATTAATTTGCTTGAATAATATATGATAGAATAACCCCTCATTCCTAAGTGAATTACCCTATGACAAAGAAGAAAGTAGAATGCATATCTTCATGTCTACCACGAAAATGTCAATTTAAGTAGGCAAGTAGTTCTAGTGAAGTATAAAGATTATGATTGACTTCAATTTCTCAAATACCAATTTTAACAACTTCAGGTGGTTATATTTTAGTCACATAACCTCCCCTTGGTTGATTTAAGTAGATTATAATTACACATTCTTTTAATATATGACTTTTATAACTAGCATGACAACCTAATCTATTGTGTTAACAATTTTATTTTGGAATTACCAAAACTAGAGAAATCGATCATAGATTGTATCTCATCATTTCTAAGTACAATAAAAGGAAACATGTTTTCGATAAAAATATCAAGATATTCTTTCTACCATTTCTAGTTTCCAAGAACATGAGTGAATTATGAATGATTGTTAATCATCAATCTTGAATAATGAATTATAATGACAAAACATATCTCATCAAAGGATAATTGCAAGATAACCATGTACTTCACAAAAACTAACTCACATATTCAATATAATCATTAATTATGACAAAGCTTCTTCATAGATTTTAGATGGTAAATGGAGGTTTAGCTCATAATGAGCATGATAGTGAACATCAAAGAGAATAAAGATAACAAACACATGATTAAACTAGAAGATTCGAACCAATATGGATGAATCTTCCTTTTTCAATGGTGATGGATGATGATGACATATGATGATGTTAGCCTCTAAGCCTTCTAGCTCTCTAATGGATCTTCAACTCTATTGAAAAGTGAGTATTTTTAAGTGAGAGCCCATCCTAAACTTCTCCAAGCACACTTGAAACAATGCATCATGCACTCCTATTTATAGGCTGTAAGTGCACGGATTTGGTGTCCTCAGCTGTTTAATAGGATAGGGATAGTTTAGTCTTTGTGTTAATGTATAAAGGCACATTCGCTAAGGATGTTTTGTGAATGGGCCTCATTCGTTAAAGACTAGACATATTCGTTAATGTAAGAGCTCATCTGTTACTACTGTGTAACGAATGGAGGCTCATTCGTTAAAGTAATGCCCATTTGCTATGGATGTTTAGCGAATGGGAGGTCATTTGCTATGGGAAGCCTCATTCGTTAGTGATGTTAACGAATGAGGAGGACTGCCTATAAATAGGCCTTCCCTAGTGAATGTGACAAAGGTTATGATCTTATTTATCCCCTGTAACGTTATGCTGCCGGATTCGCTCTAGATCCTTAATGTTTTCATCATCCATGTAATGTAATCATCCTTTAATGTATGAACACGATCATTAACGTATCGATTTGTGACTAGATTCCTTGATCGTAAATGTTCTTATAACGTTTCCACAATTGGTATCAGAGCCGGCGGTTGCTCGGGATACGTGTTCTTCGTGTTCTTCAAGTATAATCGGATTTGGACCGAATTCATTGATTGATTGATGGAATTGATGATGAATTCGTGTTTAGAATGCAAATCCGAAGCTATGTAATGTATTCAATTGGTTAATCATGGCAAATTGAAGAATTTGCCATTAATGATTAAGTTATGGTTTGATTTTGATTAGATCATATTCAGTGCTTAAATGACGAATTGGTTGTTAAATTTGAGTTCCTGATCAAAATCCGAGCATACGGATATATTCTGGTGCTGATTTGATGAAGATTTGAAGAATTTGCCATTGTTACAGGTTGAAGATATGCGTTTTCCGGCAATGTAACTGATTTTTCCGGCGAGATTTGTTTTTCCGGCGTCTACAGTAACTACCAACAACCCATTCGTTAATTTAAACTCATTCGTTACGGAGGTTTAACGAATGAGTACATTCGTTGGAATTTAACGAATGTGAACTTCATTCGTACACTGTTCATACGAATGAGGTGTTTAATGAATGAAAACTCATTCGTGTACTGTTCATACGAATGAGGGTTTAATGTATGTGGTTAATCGTTAATAAGTTAACGAATGAGACCCATTCGTTCAAATGTAACGAATGTGGTTTAACGTACAAGACATTCGTTATGGAGATTAACGAATGAGACCCATTCGTTCCAATATAATGAATGCGGATGGATGCTGGACGAATGTACTACTGTTCTAGAGAATGAAGACCAGATAATGTATGAGGATCTTAAAAAAAAAAAGAGTATTTTCGGAAAATTTTCTTAAACGAAATTATTCGGGGATATTTTAAATATGCGGGATACTCTTCTAGCAAATTTTGGTGACATATTTTCCGGCCGACTTTTCACGTATATCGAGGGACCGAGGGGGAGTAACCGACTCAGTTAACGAGATTTTTATTGAAGTTTTGTGAAGATTTATTCAAGACCTTGCTGAATTTGTCAAGAAATGGAGGAGATAAAAATTTCAAAGATTTTATTCTATTGATATCTTCCTACGTTTGCAAGGATTTCTTGAAAAATTACTGCAATTTGGGTGGTAATATGTGATTGCAAAGCTATGTTTGACCGAGTTCAAAACTGTGTTTGTTCTTCAATTGGTGATTGATTTGTTCAAGATAGAAACCTGACTATGTGGGATACGAGTGTCTGTCCATTTACTTCTTTCTGAGGGACTTTGATCCTGACTATGTTGGCTACGAGTATTCGGCGGATTGCTTCTGTTGAAGTGGACAATTATTGAATGGGTTGATCTGATTGAGGAATATACGATCTTGGTGGATCCTGGATGAATTGAGTAACGGGACTTATGGGCCTCATCTAGGATTCGACCTCTAAGTTTCCCATGTCGTGGAATCCAGATTCGGTCAAACCTGGTCTTTACACCATGAGTATTATCTATCAACTTGTACTGCTGGCCAAAAATCCTTTCTTTCTTCATCAACCCTTCATCTACCAACACTTCCGACTGAACCTTGCTGATCTCTTCAAAGAAATCTGAGTTGATTATCAGCTTATAAGACTTAACTATCGCGATAACTTCTGCGTTCTTCCGGCTCAAAGCGTCAGCAACCACATTAGCCTTTCCAGGGTAATACTTGATATCACAATCATAATCTTTTATCAGTTCTAACCACCTTCTCTGCCTCATGTTCAGCTCTTTCTGCTCAAAGAAGTATTTCAAACTCTTGTGGTCCGTGTATATAGTACACTTGGTACCATACAAGTAGTGTCTCCAGATCTTAAGAGCATGTACTACAGCGGCTAGCTCTAGGTCATGCGTCGGGTACGTACATTCGTGAACTTTCAATTGCCTAGACGCGTAAGCTATGACCTTCCCTCTTTGCATCAACACGCAACCTAACCCCTGATATGAAGCATCAGCGCAAACTACCAAATCTTCTTCTCCATCGGGCCGAACAAGGATTGTAGCTTGCGTGAGCCTCTTCTTTAGTTCTTAAAACGCCTCTTTTTGGCGCCTACCCCAATCGAACACCACAATCCTTCGGGTCATACCTGTCAACAGTGCGGCTGTTTTAGAGAAGCCTAGAATGAATCTCCTATAATAGCCAGCTAACCCTAGGAAACTGCATACCTCGGTCGGGTTTCGCGGAGTCTTCCAATTCTTTATCGCTTCGATCTTGGCTGGGTCCACAGTAATCCCCTCTGAATTGATTATACGACCTAGGAACTGCACCTCTCGCAACCAAAATGCACACTTTGAGAACTTTGCATACAACTTCTCCTTCTTCAGAACTTCCAATACTTCCCTCAGGTGCTCAGCATGGTCTGACTCGGTCTTCAAATAAATTAATATATCGTCATTGAAAACGATAACCGTCTTGTCTAACATCGGCCGACATACCCTGTTCATCATGTCCATAAATGCCGCGGGAGCGTTCGTTAGACCAAACGACATCACAAGGAACTCGTAGTCTCTGTACCGCGTCCGAAATGCTGTCTTAGGGATGTCTGCCTCTTTCACCTTTAGTTGATGGTAACCCGACCTGAGGTCTATTCGCGAGAACCAACTAGCACCTTGCAACCGATCAAACAAATCATCAATCCGGGGCAACGGATATCTATTCTTCACGGTAAGCTTATTCAACTCCCTGTAGTCGATGCACATTCTCATACTCCCATCCTTCTTCTTAACGAATAACACCGGCGTGCCCCACGGGGAAACACTCTGCCTTATGAAACCCTTGTCGAGGAGTTCTTGCAGTTGGGACATCTCCGACGGCGCCAAACGCTAAGGTGCTTTCGCGAAGGGTTGTGCTCCTGGTATCAATTCTATCTGGAATTCCACTTCTCGCTCCGTTGGTAACCCCGGAAGGTCCTCGGGAAATAATTCCGGGTAGTCACACACTACAGGAACGTCTTTCACTTCCTTCGTCTCGGCCGTAGCTTTGACAACATACGCCAGGTAGGCACTGCACCCTCGCCTTAACAAACCCTAGGCTTTTATCATCGAAATGACGTTAAGCCCTGTACTTTCTCTATCACCATAAACCGCTACTGAACGACCATACGAAGACTTCAATCTTACTAATTTACTCCTGCACACTATCTGAGCTTCAAATTCAGACAGCCAATCCATCCCCAATACTACATAGAATCCTCCTAAGGTTAAAACATACAGGGTAGCTGGGAATTCGTGTCCTTCCAATTATATCTTACAATTCTTGACCAATCTCATAATTTTAACTGAGGTCTCGTTAGCGGTTTCTACCATAAAAGTTTCAGGCACACGACAACATTTCATCTTAGCTGTCTTACAAAACTGGGTAGCTACAAAACTCCAGGTCAGCTCGTAAAAATTTTATTTTCATTTACAGTCCCTTAACAAAAATGAATCAGAAAATGAATTTTATAAAATTTCGCATGGAAGAATTTCAATTCGCATGCATGTAATTTCTCTTTGCGAGAAACTGTTTCGCTTCGCATGGCTGAGCGAAGCGAAATGCCTGTTTCGCTTCTCATCGTTGAGCGAATCGAAATGCCTGTTTCGCTTCTCATGGCTGAGCGAAGCGAAATGCCTGTTTCGCTTCTCATGGCTGAGCGAAGCGAAATGCCTTCCTTTCTTTGCTTTTTTTTCCATTTTAAACCCATTTTACTTCACGGCTCTTCCTCAGGACCTGATTTTTACTTCTTCCCAACTTTCGACACATTTTAACCCCATGCACCTGATCCTGAACCCATCTCTCAAAGTCAAAACACCACCTTTTTATCACAAAGTGCACCCAAGAGGTTATAACTTACCAAGTTTATATTTTTCTTACGTTTTTCAACCCGATCTATCATTATATATGTATGCATGACGATTCTAACCATAAAACTTAACCATTTAAACCGAAACCCACCTTTTGCTTCGGGTTCGAGTTCAGATCTGGACAATAGGTAGATCTGGACGTAATTCTTGTTGCTTGACGATGTTAAACACGAGATTCCACCCTTCCTTGGCTTGGATTTTAAATCCGAGTGCTAGAGAGAGTATGTGTGTGTTTCTTGAGTGTGAGTGTGTTTGTGTGTTTGGATGAGAAAAGAAAAGAAAGGAAGAAGTAGTTGGGTATATATAGAGGGGGGTTTCATGGGTCCCACCACCCATTCCCAATTCCTACTCCAAATATTATCCAAATACTTAACACACGACTAACTTAACGACACACAGTTAAATAACAAAACTTTCCGTCATTTAATATTTAACAAAAAGTTGGATGCTACAAGTCTACCCTCCTTAAAAGAGGTTTCGTCCCCGAAACCTAACCATTACTACTAAACAAAAGTGGGTAAAACTTGCGCATCTCTTCCTCAACTTCCCAAGTGGCATCCGATCCTTTACGGTGCTTCCATATCACTTGCACTAGGGTAATAGCCTTACGACGGAGCTGCTTCTCCTTGCGGTCGACTATTTCAATGGGCTGCTCGACATAATTCAATTGCTCGTCCACCTCAATGTCCAGCAGTGGCACATGGGATGTGTCGTCAGCTAGACATTTTCTCAAGTGTGAAACATGAAAGATAGAGTGGATTCCTTCCAGCTCGTCAGGTAGATCAAGCTTGTAAGCCACTTCACCCACTCGGGCCACGATCTTGAACGGTCCTATGTACCTTGGACTCAACTTTGCTCTCTTTCTGAAACGAATGATCCCCTTCCAGGGCGAGACCTTAAGCATCATGTGGTCTCCAACATCAAACTCAATGGGCCGTCTCCGTTTACCGCATATGACTTCTGGCGGTCTTGAGCAGCTTTCATCCTGGCCTTAATCTGATCGAACTTCGAAAAGGTTTCTTGCACCACTTCCAAACTTCCAATCTCCTTTTGACCAATCTACTACTTCATTCTGGCCAGCCACCAGTAGTCTTTCTTCAGGTCTTGATACATCTTGGTGGATCCTGGATGAATTGAGTAACGGGACTTATAGGCCTCATCTAGGATTCGACCTCTATGTTTCCCATGTCGTGGGATCCACATTCGGTCAAACCTGGTCATTACACCATGAGTATTATCTATCAACTCGTTCTTCTGGCCAAAAATCCTTTCTTTCTTCATCAACCCTTCATCTACCAACACTTCCGACTGAACCTTGCTGATCTCTTCAAAGAATCTGAGTTGATTATCATCTTATAAGACTTAACTATCGCGATAACTTCTGCGTTCTTCCGGCTCAAGGCGTCAACAACCACATTAGCCTTTCCCGGGTAATACTTGATATCACAATCATAAACTTTTATCAGTTCTAACAACCTTCTCTGCCCCATGTTCAGCTCTTTCTGCTCAAAGAAGTATTTCAAACTCTTGTGGTCTGTGTATATAGTACACTTGGTACCATACAAGTAGTGTCTCCAGATCTTAAGAGCATGTACTACAGCGGCTAGCTCTAGGTCATGCGTCGGGTACGTACATTCGTGAACTTTCAATTGCCTAGACGCGTAAGCTATGACCTTCCCTCTTTGCATCAACACGCAACCAAACCCTTGATATGAAGCATCAGTGCAAACTACCAAATCTTCTTCTCCATCGGGCAGAACAAGGATTGGAGCTTGCGTGAGCCTCTTCTTTAGTTCTTCAAACGCCTCTTTTTACCACCTACCCCAATCGAACACCACATTCCTTCGGGTCATACCTGTCAACGGTGCGGCTATCTTAGAGAAGCCTGGAATGAATCTCCTATAATAGCCAGCTAACCCTAGGAAACTGCGTATCTCGGTCGGGTTTCGCGAAGTCTTCCAATTCTTTATCGGTTCGATCATGGCTAGGTCCATAGTAATCCTCTCTGAATTGATTATATGACCTAGGAACTGCACCTCTCGCAACCAAAATGCGCACTTTGAGAACTTTGCATACAACTTCTCCATCTTTAGAACTTCCAATACTTCCCTCAGGTGCTCAGCATGGTCAGACTCGGTCTTCGAATAAATTAATATATCGTCAATGTAAACGATAACCGTCTTGTCTAACATCGGCCGACATACCCTGTTCATCATGTCCATAAATGCCGCGGGAGCGTTCGTTAGACCAAACGACATCACAAGGAACTCGTAGTGTCCGTACCGCGTCCGAAATGCTGTCTTAGGGATGTCTGCCTCGTTCACCTTTAGTTGATGGTAACCCGACCTGAGGTCTATTCGCGAGAACCAACTAGCACCTTGCAACCGATCAAACAAATCATCAATCTGGGGCAACGGATATCTATTCTTCACGGTAAGCTTATTCAACTCCCTGTAGTCGATGCACATTCTCATACTCCCATCCTTCTTCTTAACGAATAACACCGGCGCGCCTCACGAGGAAACACTCGGCCTTATGAAACCCTTGTCGAGGAGTTCTTGCAGTTGGGACATCTCCGACGGCGCCAAACGCTAAGGTGCTTTCGCGACGGGCTGTGCTCCTGGTATCAATTCTATCTGGAATTCCAGTTCTCGCTCCGGTGGTAACCCCGGAAGGTCCTCGGGAAATACTTCCGGGTAGTCACACACTACAGGAACGTCTTTCACTTCCTTCGTCTCGGCTGTAGCTTTGACAACATACGCCAAGTAGGCACTCCACCCTCGCCTTAACAAACCCTAGGCTTTTATCATCGAAATGACGTTAAGCCCTGTACTTTCTCTATCACCATAAACCGTTACTGAACGACCATCCGAAGACTTCAATCTTGCTAATTTACTCCTGCACACTATCTGAGCTTCAAATTCAGACAGCCAATCCATCCCCAATACTACATCGAATCCTCCTAAGGTTAAAACAAACAGGGTAGCAGGGAATTCGTGTCCTTCCAATTCTATCTTACAATTCTTGACCAATCTCATAATTTTAACTGAGGTCTCGTTAGCGGTTTCTACCATAAAAGTTTCAGGCACACGACAACATTTAATCTTAGCTGTCATACAAAACTGGGTAGCTACAAAAATCCTGGTCAGCTCGGAAAAATTTTATCATTAACAGTCCTTTAACAAAAATGCATCAGAAAATAAATTTTAAAAAATTTCGCATGGAAGAATTTCGCTTCGCATGCATGGAATTTCTCTTCGCATGAAACTGTTTCGCTTCGCATGGTTGAGCGAAGCGAAATGCCTGTTTCGCTTCTCATGGCTGAGCGAAGCGAAATGCCTGTTTCGCTTCTCATGGCTGAGCGAAGCGAAATGCCTGTTTCGCTTCTCATGGCTGAGCGAAGCGAAATGCCTTCCTTTCTTCGCTTTTTTTTTTCATTTTAAAGCCATTTTACTTCGTGGCTCTTCCTCAGGACCTGAATTTTACTTCTTCCCAACTTTCGACACATTCTAACCCCATGCACCTAATCCTGAACCCATCTCTCAAAGTCAAAACACCACCTTTTTATCACAAAGTGCACCCAAGAGGTTATAACTTACCAAGTTTATATTTTTCTTACATTTTACAACCTGATCTATCATTATATCTGTTTGCAGGACGATTCTAACCATAAAACTTAACCATTTAAACCGAAACCCACCTTTTGCTTCGGGTTCGAGTTCAGATCTGGACAATAGGTAGATCTGGACGTAATTCTTGTTGCTTGACGATGTTAAACACGAGATTCTACCCTTCCTTGGCTTGGATTTTAAATCCGAGTGCTAGAGAGAGTATGTGTGTGTTTCTTGAGTGTGAGTGTGTTTGTGTGTTTGGATGAGAAAAGAAAAGAAAGGAAGAAGTAGTTGTGTGTTTCTTGAGTGTGAGTGTGGTTGTGTGTGAGTGTGTTTATCCAAATACTTAACACACGACTAACTTAACGACACACAGTTAAATAACAAAACTTTCCGTCATTTAATATTTAACAAAAAGTTGGATGTTACAAAGTCTAAATTGGTTGGTTCCACTTCTGGAAGTTAATATTTTGAGTTAGGAACCAAACCCAATTGGAATTGTTTAATTTGGCTGGGTTATGAATTTTATAAAAATAAAACTATTTTGTTGCGCACTCAAAATAGCTGCACATACCTTTCTGTGTTGGAGGAATTTTTATGATTTTTATGTCCACTAGAAAAATATAATAAAAATATTTTTATAAACTTAAGATATTTATGCAAGTCTGGTAAAAATTTAATAATTTAATTCCATGGCTTTCCTATGTAATAAAATACATCTTTGCATGCTAAAATCTGCATGTTATATTCGTTATTGATCGATAAGTTCGTTTTAGGCTTAACCGGTGGCTGCCCTTTCTCGCATCTTTCGGGGCTGTTATAATTGAAGTTCGTGCTCCATCATCTTCTTAGGTATGTCTAGTGTAATATACTTTAGTATCATGAGTTTTGGCATTCGTTAGATTGGTCAACTGTTGATGAAGTGAAAACTAGGTTTCGGTTGTCTAGTTTGTCAATTGTTGCGTCTAGCGCGTTGTTTGAGGGAATTAAAAACCAATTCGGATGTTGTAGCCTCGGTATGATTTTTTGGCTGTGAAAAACTATATTTTTATGTTATTGGGGCTGAATTGGTTGTCGGTTACTCAAACGGGTCGGTACGGCGCAAATTTGCGTTTATTGGTAATTTGTGCATCGTGCTTGCGAATTACCGACCCATCCAACTCGTGTAGCATCGTGTGGACTTGTTGTCTGTGATTTTACTAAATTTGGTCCACATAGGGCTGAGCCGGTATCTAAGTGCATAAACAACCCGTTAACGCGCGTATTCGATAAAGTCAACAACTTTCGGGGGTAAATTGGGAACCCTTTGACCCCAGGATTAACTAAGGGTTGTTTTGGTAAATACATGGCCTCGGGGGCTGATGTAATTGAATTTGGTAATGTCAAGGCTTTAGGTCAATCAAATCATGTTAGAACGTCTAGTAGGATAAATGAGTCAGTACGTTTAGTTAGTAATCTTTGTGTGCAATCCGACAGGCTTGTAAGCTGTAGATTGGCTTTGAAGTTCTCAAACTCTTTGGTGTTTGTGTGGCTCGTTTCAGGTGTGTTCATGATGCCCCCTTTAAATCTTTTTACGTTTTGGGCTAGCATACACACCGTAATACAATTTTACACGATTTTACTCGTTACAACTATTTGGATGGTATTACATAGCTTTACTTGTATTTGTGCATTTATAAAACTATGAGTGAACTATATTCTATGCCTTAGGACATTTTAGACTCGTTATGGTCATATATTCCTTAAGGTTATTTACCTGATTATGGTCTAGACTCGATGATGTTAATAGGCTTGGTAGTAATTGAATACGAGTAGACCTATTTACTTAGTTCATGTATTGGACTGATTATTATATATTACCTTATGGCCCATAGGCTTACTTGTAATGGAATGTCTTGGGATGATATATATATATATATATATATATATATATATATATATATATTTATGGAGGTATGTATGTATGTATGAGTATGTATTATCTTATAGCCTACGGTTGTGTGATGATATTTAGTTCCTCGTGACTAAGAATGATGTGAGTAGGCTTATTGATGTGTGAGTGCATGGTGATCACGGCCGGGTCAAATATATTACTCGGGTTTTCAAATCCCGAGGTGGAGAGGCCCGTGTGGCGTGATCATCATTTTGGCGGGTCAAATATATTACTCGGGTTTTAAAATCCCGTGGTGAAGAGGCCCGTTGTATGTTGAGCCGTGATCGGGTCAAATATATTACTCGGGTTGTACCCATGGTGGAGAGGCCTGTATCACGTGCTTGGATGTGTAAGCGTGACCGAGTCAAATATATTACTCAGGTTTGACCCATGGTGGAGAGGCTCATGTCGCATGCTTAGGTCTTACCGCGTCCGGGTCAAATATATTACTCGAGTCTTGACTCGTGGTGGAGAGGCCCGTGTACGTGTGTTCGACGATGAATGTATTATTTGATTAAGTATATTAATTATTTTATTATTATCCTCTCAATTGTTTAGAATTATATGTTTTGAAATAAAGTATGAAATATTGTTTATGAAAACCTGAACTCACTCAGCTCTAGCTGACTTTGTGTGTATGTTAGTTTAACTTTCAGGTTAAGGATTGAAGGTTATCGCTTGGACGTGCTGGAGACTACTCAGAAGGTTGAAGGCATTTCTGGTCGAGGATTTCAAATAAAACGGATATTTTATTTACATTTGATTTTGGACACTTGTACCCTTGTTTGGGATTTTTGATACTTAAACTTTTTCCGCTGTTATTTACTCAGAACTGGTTTTAAATACAAAGAATTGTTTGGTTTTAAATTTTTGTGAAATTGTGGATGTGATGACCAACTGTAGGATTCCCGGGTTTCGGGGTCTTACATGTAGCATGTATATAAAATAAAGTTAATTAACAAGTAGTTTGTGAGAATCACACAAGTTTGATATATACGTAAAGAAAATTATACAATTTTATGAACAAGTGTAAAACGCAAGTAAGGTCATTTACAGTTGGTAACAACCAACGTACTCAGATAAACGCAAGTAAGGTCCTTTCCAGTTGGTACACAACAAACTTACTCGGATCGGGGGTCCCTTTTCCACTCATAACACGACGGTCCTGGGTGCAAAAGGGGGCGTATGATCATACTTATCGAAGCCACCACTTGAAATTGAAATTACAGCAAGTAAGCAAACAAACAAGTCCATAATACGAATCGTAGTTTGAATAAAGAATAACTAAGTGTTGATTTGAATAAGATATGCATGCTACCCCCAAAGTATAAAAATGTTAAAACGGGGGTGTGAGAAACTCACCTTTGGAATTCATGATAAACAGGAAACAAAAGCCGAAAGTGCTTCAAAGAAATTGAAACGATCAACCTCACGAACTAGAATAAAAATACAAAGAATTAAAGACTAACTAACGGGATTACAAAGTTAAATAATTTGTTTTTAGGAATTTGATTTGTTTTAATATATATATTATCATTTTAAGTATTATTTTTAAGTTTTAACGGAATATAAACGATTTATATTATTTAAATATTATTTTAACTAATAATTTATTATTTAATTATGACATTTATGGATTACGGTTTTTATCAGAAATTTAACTTAAAAACGATTATTTAAGAGAATTAATAAATAATATTAACGGATTTAATGAAACTTAACGAATATGAAAAGTTGGGTTTTTGGATGAAAATACATAAAATTTAATTTATAATCAATTTTATTTAACTAAAATAATTTTATTTGATTTTTAAAATGATTTTATGTAATTTATAAAACCTTAATTTGATTTTTATAATAATGAAAAATGATTAAAAGTATAAACAAAAAGACAATTATCCAGACCCGGGTTTGAACCCAGGTCCTTTGGACCACATCAAGGAAGTTAACTAGTTGGACTAGACTGCTTGTTGGTGTATGGCTAGAAACAAAAATATTTATATTAATGTTCAAGTTTATCATCTTCTTCAAGAAAACCTATAATTCAATTCAATCAAACGGCACCATGTTCATTAAAATTAGTTTAGGGCTTTTGCTTTGTGGTTAAAGACGATCAAAATGCATATACGTATTGCTTGGAAGTGTTCTTGATTCATGGTGAACCACGGTTAGCCTGAAAATGAACTTGACGGATTAATTAGTGATTAAAGAGAGTATTTTAGATCAAATTGATGATTGTGGCAAGTTTAGAGAGTGAGATAGATCCTATTTATAACTTCAATTGGAGCGATTAGAGTTAACTGCTTGTTAATGTGATTTTAATGACATTTCGGTCGTTCACGGGTTTAAATCGCTAATTACGTTCGTTATTACGAGTTATTTTTGTTTAATAGTGGTCTTCATCTTGGTCTATGAGTGTTACGAGCATTTAACTGAATTATATTATGTGTTCTAACGCATTACGAGTCTCGCCGAAGGTCGCCGGTGGCTAGCCGGAGGTTGGGCCGTAAAATCGTGGGGAAGGAGGCTGGGAGGTTGGGTTTTAATATTTTAATATTATATTATTATTATTATTTAAACATATTTACACAACTGGCCCTTCAAGTTTTAGATTGTTTAAAGTTTAGAATTTAAAATAAAATTAGAATTTGAACCCTGAACTTTGAGGTGCATTAAAAAGGTAATAAAAGTTATAGTTCTCGATTTCATATTATACCCGATAGTTTGGAAATTGATTAAACATAAAGTTTAAATCATTGGAATTTCGTTAATTGAGTAAAAGGAATAGAAAATGAATGAACGATAATCGCAAATCATCGGAAATATAATATTAACGATTAACGATGAACAAAAACACATTAAAACAACAAAACGGGTCGGTTTAACGAGTACAAATGAAAATTCAAAAACATTAAGGAATGTTACATGAAACGAAACTTGAGAATATTATTATTATTATTATTATTATTTTATATATATATATATATATATATAACAAAGCCTAAATTCAAATTGGGTCGGGTTTTCGGGTTTGAAAAGTTACGAATGTTACACAAGTATTACTCTGTGGTTGTCGGAAGAATGTTTAGCATTAGTATGGAAACCACGATGCGCGGTGGAGGAACTATCCAACGCATATGATAAGCTCTTAGCAATGAATAAGGTTTATCTTATTAGAGAGCTAGTGATTACAAGAATGAGAGAGGGTGGGTCAGTTACAACACATATAAACAATTTTAATTCAATCTTGTCTCGCTTAGTGTTAGTTGACATTAAGTTTGATAATGAAGTTTAAGGCCTATGGTTATTATCCTCTTTGCCCGATAATTGGTTCGGAATTGTGACTGCAATTATTAATTCTTCTGCTACTATGATTACTTTCAATGGGAGCAGGGACCTAATTTTAGGATAAGATGCAAGACAAAGAAGTTTGGGATAATCAAGTACCACGCTGATCACTAAAGGTAGAGGGAGGGAAAGGAACGAGGCAGTGAGATTAGGATGATGAGTTTCTAAGGCCCGTAAAGATTTTTTCTTGAATTGTAAGGAGATGGGACACTTTAGGAGTTAGGTTCCGAATGATAAGAAAGAGATTACAACTATTGAAAATGCTATCGTTGTTGCTACTAAGAGAGACTTAATAATTTTGCAGGATGGAAGGTAGTGTGGATTCCAGGGTTATGGATTTCGTTTCATCTTTTTCATGCTACTCACTAAAGTGAAACAATGAAGAATATGCAGTTTGGTATTTTGGAAAGGTAAGACTTGTGGATGATGAAGTATTTTATGTTACGAGGATGGGTGACATTTGATGTTCGGGTATTTTGTACATATATTAGTGTGTTAATTATGTAGTTTTGTTTAGTATATTGTTAGAACTTTGGTACTTCATACGTGCTTTTATATTTCAGGTCATTAATCGTTAAAGATGCTAAATTCGAGACTTTTATGAGCATGGAATGATATCTCAGGAAGACCGGAGCATAAGTTGAAGTCTTGGGAAGTGTTATAAGGATTCGGGAAGAGTTTGGATGAGAAACCTAAAGCCGATGCTAAAACTGAACAAGATGGGTTGACGAAAAGCGACCAAGAAGTAAAACGAGCATATCCTGGGCTAGAAAACGAGTTACGGAACCCATAATATATGAATTTTGGGTTTCTCGACGAGAGGAATCCAAAAATGAAGTTATCTTTCATCGGGGTAGCGCGATGGCATGGGTATATGGCCATCGCGCTATGCGACACGCCTAAAAAACGGGCACTACGCGACAGGCCTAAAAAACGGGAAAAAAATGGGTTTGACCTATATCTTCTATTTGACGAACCCTAATCAGATATCACGACTTCCATCCATTTTGGGACGACAAGGGGAGATTCCGGGAGCCCCGGATCACCTCCAATCACCTCAGGATTCGTAGTTCATCATCCTGAATCAATAGCTGAAGACTAATCGAAGATCATGAGCGGCTGAATCCTCTTGAGTCATTCCCGGGATGCAAAGTTTGTAATTTTTCAGTATTTTCTTCATGTATTAGAACAACTAATTGTAATTGTCTTTCGTTAATCTATGAGTATTGATGTTTAGTATTGCTGTGCATTCAGTCGGTTTAGGTTTTTGTCTATCAGAACGATTAGTTTGCCGGTTGCTATAATAATTGCTTATAGGGTTGTGCTGACTAGTTAATTTCAAGAAAACGTACAATTGCCCTTAGTTGATACACTGGAAGGGACCGTTTGATAACTAGTGTCGTGTGTTAGCGATTGTCGATGCCTAAGGTTTAGCTCGTTAAACAATCTTTAGTTGACTAATGACAATTAAAATAGTTAAGTTGCATGAGAATACTATTAGTTGCTTACTTGAATTCCTGGGTGTGCTTGTTAATTGATTGAACTTTTCTTAATTACATAATTGATATTAAAACCAATTCATTTGCTGGTGTGATCAGCACTTTTGACAACTCTTCATAATTGTTTTGTAAATATATTTAAATAAACGAACAAATGTATGGCATTGACCACATGCTCCTATGGATTCGATACCTGACTTACCCTGTCTATAGGTAAAATTAGGTTTTTGCATGATCGGTACGACACGGTCATCAAAATGGCGCCGTTGCCGGGAGCTAGTGCGCTTAGTGTTATATCGTTTGTTTGAGCTTTCTGAAAAAACTTAAAAAATAATAATAATAAAAATTTTTCAAAAATACTAAAAGATTTTTCTTGTTTTGTTTTGATTATTTATGTTTCATTTTACCTCGGGTATTTTAGTTCTTTTTGCAGGTTATTTTTAACAGAAAATCTAGAACCTAAGCACGCTATTGTCACCATGAGCAATGATGGTGATTTTTGTTATTGTGAAGGCCCGTATCACTATCGAGATTGTCCAGCAATTTCACAAAATTGGCAAGAGCGTCGGCATGGGCGGAGATTTATGATGACATGCTTTGAAGATGAAGAGAGTTTGCCATATTATTCACACTCTGAACAGCACACGACACCGAATCATGGATTACCAATATGATCAAGAGCCGTATTATGACAACTGTGAACAAGAGATGCCCTATTTCTCAAGTTACCAAGACACGGTGGAATCCAAACTTGACAAAATGATAAATATGATGGTTGAGAAAAACAAGAAAGCAGAACAACAAAGGAAATCTCTTGAGGCTAAGTGGACCAATCAAATTAATGAAGAGATTATGCACACTAAATCATATTGGGATGAGGATGATTATGAATATTCTCGTAATGAAGGTGAGTATGAATATCCTCAGTCGGTAGATGAAGAGCAGCAAAATATATTGAACTCTAAGCTCGATACTATCATGAACGTGTTAGTGGAACATAGCAGATGGATGATGGAATAAGAAAAGAAATATGAGCTAAGAGATAAAATACCTGAGGCCTTGCTCAAGCAGAACACTGAGGATATAATCGAAATCAAACGAGACCAAGGGCAGTTGGCTAGTGGTACTGTGTCTGATAGTGATGAAGAGGATGAGGTTGTTGCTCTTCCAGGGTAAGAAAGTGAAAGTGTGATTAAAGCAGATGGCACAACTCCTTCAGAGTATGAAAAGCCTAAGGTAGCCCAAGTGTATCATGTGCCTTCTCCAATACGTATTATTCCAAACAACAAGTATGGGGATGAAGGCTTGGTAACGAATGACATGAAAGTAAGCTTGCATGATATTGGACAAATAATCAAGAGACGGCCTCACAACAATCATTCAAGTAACATGCCAATCATCGTAAAGCGATTATGGACTCGGCATGTAAGCTACCGAGCGTATATTGGAAACTCGGTGGGTAAGTGTTCACTTCGACCACCATGAGAAATTCAGGTATTGTCGAGCTGTAGACATCTAATTCAACGCTAACCGGGAGGCAACCCGGCTTTGTATTTTGTAATTTATTTTTATTCTAAGCTTTTGTTTTTATCTTTTTATATTACTAATCGTTTATTTCAAGTGTGCCATCGTAGTAGAAATTAAGTGTGGGGATACCACATGAAAAAAAAATAGGGTTTGAAGTGTTCTGTGAAGATGTCAGAAAACAAGGTTTTAACCATTCGAGCTACCCGGAGTGCTTTCGTGCTTTGCTACGGTTAATCCAGGTACGTGTATATATATTTTTTTGTGATGGAACTTTGTGGGTGTGGTTCACTATAAACCCTCACAAGACCTCACTCGTCCACCCGGACTACCGGGGGGTTTAAAGGGCTTGTTGCATACGCTTAATGCAACCGTGATTCCTACGAAAATGAGTTAGGTCTTTTATCAGTTTAACTTGTTTAACAAAATTTATAATGAAACTAAATAACTCGACTAGGTAATTGTTTTATAAAATAAATTAAAATTTCATTTTTGCAAAATTCTTAAAAGACCTATGTCTTACACATGGTGAGAAGCTCGCTTCTACACGTTTCGAGATTATGCAGATTCAGTTATAGTCTTTGAAGAAGACGAGTGTTCACGATTGTTTGCGAGCCACGTTAGCATTGCTTTATAATTCATATCAAGTGATTTCAGTTTCATAATTTATTTTGTTATTTTTAGTTTAAATGTTAGAAATGCAATTGTATAATTCTTACTAGGCCCGTCACATTAGTGCCCCGAGTTTTTGAATTGTTAAGCAGTCAGTTTCAACCCCGTCCCTTAAATATTTGTTAATTGTTTTTAAAATTTTAACATTGAGGACAATGTCAACCTCAAGTGTGGGGATGGGGGGAATTGAAAATTTTAGCCCGATAGTATCTCGAAGAGTATTCAGAAACCTAAGTTATTAGCTGTTAGTTATTGCTATTAATGCCAAGTTAGAGGTTTTTGGTCATGGTTGGTTTTTCAGCTTCTCGATAGTTTTCCCAACAAATGTTTTTAAAATGAGAAGTTGAAAATGGAATCGTTTAGGCAGGGATAACGAGTCAATAGGGACGAGTATACATGTTTCATATCGGCAACCCTTAATTCCAAGCATTTTGTGAGATTAGCCCCTATACTAATACACATATTATATAATAGATATAAAACATGTCTTATCATTATTTGAGGGAAACCCAGTATGTGTTACAGAATTAGAACTTGCTTGTTATATGCTTATCGAGATCTTAATACCACCACCTGTATGGAGATTAGGACTTTAGAAAACCCATTTCCGTACATAATTCCCTACTAAATAAAATTCCTTACCTGACATTATCCCTTAGGAGCCCATTTGGACCTTATTCCTTTTTGTTTACTAAATTGAACATTACACACCATTTTAGCCTTGGCCTTTATTTTATTTTTACCGGGTGATGAAATCCAGTTCGCTATTGAGTTGTATATAATCAGTTGTAGAGCATAGTACACAATGTACATATGTCTCGGTCAGAGTGGTAAATATTTGATTTAATATCGATTATCAGTAAAAGAAATCAAAAGAAAAAAGAAAAAAAAACAAAAAAAAACAAAACAAAACAAAAGGCCAAAAAAAGAGTTATTAGTTTGGTTGTATTCAGTTGTAAATAGCAGTTCATCTGTATTTGAGTCTGTTTGTATAACTGGGTTTCATCCACCTTAGTCATTAAATATACCTAATCCACACCCAAACCTAAGCCTCAGCAAAAACCCTTAATCCGAGTCTTTATGCAACCGGTGGGTAATGGGTGGAGATAAGACTGACTTGCAAGCGTATTAAGTTGTAACTCATATTAGGTATTTTGAGGGTAGAGACATAAACTGGCACATCTTTTGCTAGTCGAGATAATAAACCGAGTGGAGTGTTGATAGTGTGAGGGGTATGAACATGTATGCCTTAACCGGAAACAAAGTACACTTGTCTGGGCAGTTCTATAGTTTTATAGCATTAACTGTATTTGTGGGTTGTCAATCTAGAAAGTGTCAGTCTGGGAGACTGGGTATGACCTTAAGCCTTGCTAGTATTAATGGTGATAATTGATTGACGCGGTTAATGTTTGCTTTAGGGTTTTGCTTGAGGGCAAGCAAAAGATAAGTGTGGGGATGTGATGTTCGGGTATTTTGTACATATATTAGTTTGTTAATTATGTAGTTTTGTTTAGTATATTGTTAGAATTTTTGTACTTCATACGTGCTTTTGTATTTCAGTTCATTGATCGTCAAAGATGCTAAATTGGAGACTTGTACGAGCAGAGAATGATATCTCGGGAAGACCGGAGCATAAGTTGAAGTCTTGGGAAGTTTTAGAAGGATTCGGGAAGAGTTTGGATGAGAAACCTAAAGCCGAGGCTAAAACTGAACAAGATGGGTTGACGAAAAGCGACCAAGAAGTAAAACGAGCATATCCTGGGCTAGAAAATGAGTTACGGAATCCATAATATATGAATTTTGGGTTTCTCAACGAGAGGAATCCAAAATTGAGGTTATCTTTCATCGAGTCGCGCGATGGCATGGGTATATGGCCATTGCGCTACGCGACGGCCTAAAAAACGGGTTTGACCTATATCTTCTATTTGACGAACCCTAATCAGATATCACGACTTCCAGCCGTTTTGGGACTACAAGGGGAGATTCCGAGAGCCCCGAATCACCTCCAATCACCTCGGGATTCGTAGTTCATCATCCTGAATCAATAACTGAAGACTAATCGAAGATCATGAGCGGCTGAATCCTCTTGAGTCATTCCCGGGATGCAAAGTTTGTAATTTTTCAGTATTTTCTTCATGTATTAGAACAACTAATTGTAATTGTCTTTCATTAATCTATGAGTATTGATGTTTAGTATTACTGTGCATTCAGTCGATTTAGGTTTTTGTCTACCAGAACGATTAGTTTGCCGGTTGTTATAATAATTGCTTATAGGGTTGTGCTGACTAGTTAATTGCAAGAAAGCATACAATTGTCCTTAGTTGAGTCACATTGGAAGGGACCGTTTGATAACCAGTGCTGTGTTTTAGCGATTGATGCCTAAGGTTTAGCACGTTAAACAATCTTTAGTTGACCAACGACAATTAAAATAGTTAAGTTGCATGAGAATACTGTTAGTTGTTTACTTGAATTCCCGGGTGTGCTTGTTAATTGATTGAACTTTTCTTAATTACATAATTGATATTAAAACCAATTCATTTGCTGGTGTGATCAGCACTTTTGACAACTCTTCATAATTGTTTTGTAAATATAGTTAAATAAACGAACAAACGTATGGCATTGACCACATGCTCTTCTGGATTCGATACCTGACTTACCTTGTCTATAGGTAAAATTAGGTTTTTGCATGATCGGTACGACACGGTCATCAACATTGATCTGAAGACTTCAGCTATTTCATGGACTTTGATGGATGTCAGGGTTACTCCAAATCTAAATAGATTGTTCATTTATCCGGGCAGTTGGATGATCAAAGGCATGAGTTTAAGTTTGGAAATGGGCAGTGGAAGATGATTAAAGATAATATTGTCATGTATATGATCAATTTACCATCTGAGGGAGTAACAACCCTAGTTTAGATAAAGTCAAAGTCAAGTTCACAAAGTCTAATGAGCAGTAAAAAAGTTTGTTTTGCAGCCAATAAAATCAGAGCAGCATGTCAGTTTTAGGTTGAACGTGTTTGCGAAAGTAGGAGCACTAACAGCTAGTTAGTCAGTTTCTAGAAATGATTTCGGCTCAAGCACAGACACGATTACTTATGTTTTCTCATATGAATCTTTTGTCTCCAATTATTGAAGATCTCATTCTGTACCAACTCAAGTATACTTAATGGACTCTATTTCATAAAAGAGTGAAAATCAATGGGGTATTTTTATTGGGGTATTTGTGTAAATAGGTAAAGAAGAACAAATGCTTAATAGCAAGCGAAGTTTCTTACTGCGAATAACAATTCAATTGAACAAGAAAATTGCAAAAGAATCAAATGATTTTCGTTCAACATATCACACCTATTTGTAGATAGTGTTCGGTTTTGATGAAGCGACACCAATTCAATAACGTTGTTTCACGTTTTCCTAAACGACATAACTTGATATAATCAAGTTTGATGTTTACATATTCAACCATTTTAATTACATAATTAATAAATACTAACTTAAATATAGTTTGGCACATATATCGATTCCTACATTATATCTATCATTATATATATTAACACCCCAACACTACACGTTTATGACTTTCTTTTTTACATTAAAAAATCATTGTGGGTTATAGTTCCACTTCAGTGTTGAGACATGAGGTGAATGATGAAAGGAAAAATTAATTGTTAAAAAAAAAGATTTTTTTACTTTTTCTTACACTGCATTCTTGAGTTTAAAATATAAGAAAAAGAAATGATAAGATTTGATAAGGGAAGAAAGGAAAAGAAATTATATACTTAAAAGACATTCTCGAGTTAAAATAAAAGAAAAGAAAAGATATTGTTAATTACATTTTTAAGTTAGATAGGAAAACAAATTGTAACTTTACAATTATGCTCTCATTCTTGAGTTAGATAAGAAGGAAAAGATGGGTAAATTAGTAATATATAAACTTTCCTTTACAATCCGGCCATATTTGACAGGAAAGTTTTGGAGGAAAAAAAGCATAATTTTTCTTTTCATTCTTTTTCTTTTCTTTTAATAAAAAACTCAAGAATAAAACAAGAAAAATTTTCCTATCTTTTCTTTTTCAAACCTTTAAATAAAAAACTCAAGAATACAATGTTAAGGTTATTTTTTTTATTAATAATGCATAATAGAGTTTTAATGAATTCATTAACTCATTTGAGTAAAATTTCAGACCAAATTTTCTAACATTCCAACTAATCCCCATAAAAGTATTAAAATACCAATAAGAAGCTGGCTAGCAGTCAAATAAAGTAAATAGAGAGGTCATGTAGCTAGCTAGTTGATCACTAATTAACCAAATTTTTATTTGGTATAATGTAAAGCTGATAAAGAAACCACGATCATTCTTTTATTTTAGATGCATACTTCTTCACTTTCTCATACTCATGCCTATATATATTTGTTCATATATACCACCTTTAATTTCCATGATACTTACTCGATCTTAGGCAATATAGTTAAGAACCCTCCTTTACTCGCGCATAGTAATATTGCAAATGATATAGCCGAGCTCTGATACCTGCTATAATCAGTAGTACATCCTTCGACTTGTTGGTAAGCGCTTAGTTTCTTCCAAAACCTTTATATATTTCCCTAATTATATAAAATGAGAAAGCTGCTTAGATGGACATTATATATAGTGTCCACATAAGTTTTTCTGCATACCTTTTGTTAATAGTAACCTGCAAAATAAAAACTCATGATAGTCAGCATGATTTATGTGTAATGTTTATGATTTTAAGATATACTTTGTTTATTATATGTTTTTCGTTGCTTTATTTTATTAAGGCTAATGTTAAGTTTATACATATACGTTGAAAATGGAGTTGGAGAAATGGTTTTTTTTTTTAATTTTGAATAATTAGTATTGTATGGTGTGGTTGTTTCTTTTAACTTACTGGGTTGTTTTTTCTTTTCTCCTTTATTTTATATACTTTGGGTCCTAGTTTCTCACTTGGGTGTTTATTTTCTTTTATAAGTTTTCGCCTAATATATATATATATATATATATATATGGAAAAGTTAACGTAAAAAT
>NW_027491840.1:0-22243 GCF_021521415.1 Bidens hawaiensis | reverse complement strand
GAACTTACACATATCAACGTAATTCTTACAAAAAAAAAAATGAATGGTCAATGAAAGTGAGGTAGCTTGAAAATTTCATGAAGGAAGGTGAGAAGAAAAAAGATAAGATAGTAAAGCACTTAACTTACTTTTCGGATTGTTGAATATTCTAATAGATATTTAAATTAAGAATGTGATTGAAAGTGAGACTCGAACATGGTAGTTCAGTGACTTTATTCATTTACTGATTCTAAACAACTGAATTGTTATTTTTTTTATTTTATTATTCAGTGCATGGGTGTGTTACCAAGCAGTTCCAAAAAAAAAGTAAAGAAAACAAGATAAGTTAATGAAATGTAATGAAGGTACCTACCTTTACAGTCGTTCCTGGTGATGGTTCCGTCGGAGCAAAAACATATGAACCCCCTAGTATCGTGCTGACCGCACCGACCGTCGGACTGTTCACACTTCTCACAATGATCATCGTCCATGCTTATCCATTTGAAGAAACACTAACCGGACCCCGGGCAGATTACTGGTAACCTGGGGGTTAGATAGCTGTTTCCCACGAGGGGTTAGACCCTGAGAAGATGGTTCTTCTGATAACCTGCAAAACAGACACCGTGAGCTTGTCACTGAGAAGGGGGGGTTCCTCCTTGTGACCACCCTCCGGCGTGAGAATCAGACTAGATTGCTCTTTAAATATAAATGTATATTAAGAGATTGCTAGAGCAGATATCAGGTATAATATGATGATATAAGATAAGATGGTCATACCATTTGTGGTATTTATAGCCGAAGGTAGGTTTCCAAGGAGGTGTGGCCGGCTGCAACAGTGTTCCTGTTCCACCAACAGTGGCCTACGTACGTGCCCTGCTGGTAGTTGGTGGGTAGGCAGCGGCTGATAGTGACCAGGCCTGCTGTGTACTATTCCTTTTCCACCAACTGCCGGCTATGCACGTGGTATGGCAGTAGTTGGTGAGTAGGCAGCGGCTAATAGTGACATACAGTACAGGAGCATGCTGCTCGCCATACTGTTGTCAATAAGCTGTCGTATCTTTAGTCAGATCTTTTTCCCATACCTCGTCAGGTACAGTACAGAAGATCTTCCCGTATCGTACGGACTGACTTATTTGAGCGGGAGTATTCCCCCTCCCGCCCTTGTGCGGGATTGTTCCCGGCTTTGCTCATTCCTTCAGGTGACACTGAGTGATTGAGAGCTAAGTGCCTTGTGCGTGTAGCCTTGCTGCGCGGGTGGCCTTCCCTGATGGCTTGTATCCGAGGCTGCGGGGACAGGCGGAGTCCTTCACCATTGGGAGGCATTTCCTGCGGGAACAGCTTGCGTACTGCGCGTAAAGACGTCACGTCTCTGAGCATGGTTGGTCCTGCGGATCCAGTTGGTTTCTGCGCAGACGTTCCTCTTCAAGGTGAGTCTTGCGGGTCCAACTGGGCTCTGCTGGGACCTACCTCTTCACCATTCTAGCTCGATATATACAATATCCGTGTGA
Source organism: Bidens hawaiensis (assembly GCF_021521415.1). NCBI lineage: Eukaryota > Viridiplantae > Streptophyta > Magnoliopsida > Asterales > Asteraceae > Bidens > Bidens hawaiensis. The sequence goes on along the minus strand of NW_027491840.1, from coordinate 20,756 downwards.
CTTCATGGTAAGTGAACATTTTAAATTTCATTTTTCATGACTAATATATATTTCAATACTTATATTCATTTCAAATGACAAATTTTATAATTATAAATATATTCAGAAAAGATTTAATAAAAATTTTAAGTTAAGTGATTTATTAACTTCAATGACGATATGCTATTTATTAAGTTTCTCTCTAGGCTTCATGGAAATCTACCTATACTTAAAAAAGAAAATATTTCTAAACATATGACATTCTGAGATTAATTTTTACTATCAAATTCTCGTTAAAATCACTTCTCATCTATTGATAGAAAAGAAAAAAAATCTTGGTTATAAATATAATATTGATTATAAATTCAACATACCGTATTAATTGAATTATTAATGTCATAAATTATATTCTAAACATATTTAATATAACAAAATATTAATATAATAATTATGTGTTATAAATATATTTTCTTTAAAATTGAAATTTATATATAAAAGAGTTTATATTTAAAGAGTACATTAACATTCAATTTTTTAACACATCTTCGTATTGAAGAAAACTATAACAATTTATTTTTTTTTTACAAAATTAAGTGTTAGAAACATAGACAAATTTTTCATTTTTTATATTTATTATAAGATTATTGTGATGGTTGAACAACAGTGTGTTTATAAGGACAACATGAAACATGTTCAAAAAGGAAAATCTGGTGTCTTTTGGTCTATGGTCGGGTATGGAATTATAACATTTTTGTGAAAGACTTTAACTACATCTTTCAAATCGAAAGGCCTTGATGGTTGGTTAATTTGTATATGCTTTAGTTCGCTTATTTATTAGTTTTAATCGTTTATTTTAGGAACTTCGATACTTCATACGTGTATTATTGTATTTCAGGTCACGGGCGTTAAAGTACTTAATTTGGACCTGCTGATGCATGTATTGAAGACCCGGGATGTCCAGCACGCATAACGATAAGACAAAAGACATTTGCTGGTGACACGTCCCATCGCGATACGCGATGGGCATGCTTAGAGACCCATCGCGTATCGCGATGGGTGTTATAATGAGTGTTGACCAAAAGGTTCATCGCAATACGCGATGGACCAATGAAGACCCCATCGCGTATCGCGATGGGGCGTACAGACGGGCAGCTAGGGTTTAAACATATTTTTCATCAAACACGACACTAACTCGTTTTTTAATCAACGAAGGCGATTTCCAGAGCTTCCAGGGGGCGATTCCATCATTCCAGCTTGTATCAAGATCACCTACATGCTCCATATCATCAATATCGAAGATCTCACAATGTCGAGGCTCAGCTAATCTGCTAGAATCTCACCCGGGAATGTATAGTTTGTAATTCTTTTAGTTTTCTCATCTGACTACAAACACTTATGTATAATTGTTTATGGTTGATATATGATTATTGATGTTTGGTATTTCTGTGTGTTCAATCTGTTTAGGTTTACGATGATCTGAACGATTTGTTACCAGTTGCTATAATAATTGATCATATAACTGTTTGATTAGATTGAATACAATAAAACATGTGGTTGCCCTTAACTGAGTCACAGTGGCAGGGACTGTTTGATAACCAGCGGCGTGTGTAAAACGATTGTTGATGTCTAAGGTTTTGTCTGATTGATCAGTCTGTAGTTAACATTTAATAATTAATCTGTTAGGTTGTATGAAATCACTGTAGATTGCTTACTTGATGTCCCATGTGTGATTTGCTATTGTTAATTGATTGAAACTTGTCTACTCGATTGTTTGCTTACCTCTAAATTCAACTTATTTGCTTGTGTGATCAGCACTAAAATTTGTTACTTTATAATATTGAATCTGTTTACACGATTACATTGATCACATACTCCTGGTAGATACGATACCTTATTTACCCTATCTACTTAGGTTATTTAGGTTTTTTCATGACTCGAACGACGGTCATCAGGCCTTATTGTTTTAAATGTTGCTTCCAGTAACATTGCTTCATTATTGTTTACTGATGGTAGACAATTCATTCTCGATTTAAAATTAAATATATTTGATGATATGATTGACTATATTTGTAATACATTTTTTTTACATATTATAAAGAGACTTAATTATCTTTTTTTAGTTGTATTAAATTGTTCATTGTAATTTATACATTAATTTATTTCGTGTAATACACGGATTTCTTAAGCTAGTAAATAAATAAACACACACAATAACACCGTGGATTTTGTAAACTCCTCGTATCATATATTAATACTATATATATTAATATATTCTAGTATAATAGTAAAAGAAAATAAATAATATTTTGAACTTGTAATAATTTAAGTGAAAGATGAGACTAGTCGTTTTACATCTAAAGACTATTATATTTAAAAGAATACTTGATATGTCACATTTAAATTTGGTTTAAATTGCATTTTAGATATGTAGTGGTGTGGGAGAGATTAGGGGTAGTGATATCATAATTTTAAGGGTCATGTAAATAAAAAATTAATAAAATTGAGGTGACCTCAAAATTTGGGCGAGAAATATTTAAAATCTCCCTCAATTCTCTTGGGGGGGGGGGGGTTAGACACGGCATGTTCCCCCCAATCTTCCTCTCTTCTCCTTTCACTTCTTGTCCACTACGGGTGGGTTTTATAATTTATTGGTTTTAGAGCATATTCAACCTATCATTCATTCTCATCTTTATAATTACACAAAATTCACAACATTTCTCTCTCATGTTTAAATAAATAATATTTTTTAAAACTTTTATCATTACAATTTTCTCTCTTCTCTACTCACAACCAATTCAATAAATATTAAAAAATACTTAGAGGCAAACTTTGTTTCCCAAACTTAAAAAAAAATCACTAACTTTTCTCTCTCCATCTTATAATTTACACTCACAAACACTTAAAACTTCACCTTATAATTTACACTCACAAACACTTAAAACTTCATCTTATAATTTACAAACTTGTCTCATATAATTTTGAAGGGTATGATGAGAATACTCTTAGGGTATGTTTGGTTGAAAGGAATGGAATGAAAGGGGAATGGAATGGGAGAAGTAATGGAATGGACAAAGGAATGAAATGGATCATTACCATTCCTTTGTCTTGTTTGGTTAACATATGGGAATGAAATGAATAATTAATTTATGATATTTGGTATCTGAAAAAAATTTTAGGAATGAAATAGAAATAATAAAAATATTCCTATCCCAATATATATATATTTTTACAAAAAAAAAACTGAAATGGTGACGGTGGTGGTAGCTCTGGAGATGAAAATGGTGGTGGTGGCGGTTGCGACGATGGTGGTGGTGGCGGTCAGGCCACGGGGGGGGGGGGGGGGGGTGGTGGTCAAGCGATGGTAGCATTAGTAGTGATGGCGGTGGTAGGGTGGTGATGACAATGGTGGTGGCCAGGCAGTGATAGTGGTGGTGGCGGTTATGGTCGGGTGGCGACGGTGACAATGGTTGCCGTGGTTTTGGCGATGATGGTGGCGGTGGTAGCTTTTGTGGTAAGGTGGTGGTGGTGGAGGTGGTGATGGCGACGGTGGCGGTCAGGTGGTGGTGGCGGCGACGGTGGTGGTGGTGGTGGCGGTGGTTGTTAGATGATGGTGTTGTTGAAAAAGTAGGTTGAAGGAGGAATGAAATGCAAAAAAAAGAAGGGGGTGAGAAGGAATGGTTTTGATGGAATGTGATTCCATGTGTAATGGATGATTCCATTACATTGTGCAACCAAACCCCTCTTATTTCATTCCCACGTAATGAATCATTCCATTCCGTCTGTCATTACTGCATAACAAACGCTACCTTACATGAAGTTTCGGTGTAATGGGTTAGCTAACATGAATCATAACTTACCATCAAATGTTTGGGCCTGACTAAAATAACCCAAATATTGTAACCAGAACTAATAGGAGCTAAAAGTTTGGGTTTGAAATATTTAGCCACTTAAGAAATTGATATTAAACATTTGGGGTTGTACATATATAAGGATAGTAGGTCTGGTTGGTTCAGTCGGTTGTTTACTAAATCATGAACCGGCTTAATCTTGTTGGTTTGGAAATATAAATAACCAAAACTGCCAACTTATTTCGGTCTTCAAAAAGAAATTTAAATAGACCCATTGGATCAATTAAAAGTTAAAACGTGTAACACAGCCATAACGAAGAAGTGGGTGGATGAAACATTGACCAGTTCAACGGAAATGCGTGGGGTATAATATATGAATAGTCAAAGGAAGTGAGGTACCATGAAGTTTCATAAAGGAAACACAGAAAGAAGACTTTTGACTTTTGATGTTGAAAATTAAATTACAAATTTAATTTGAATTCGTTTCGGTGAATGTGATTGAAAATGAGACTACAACTTCTATCGTTCATACGTGTTATCAGTATAAAAAAAACCTCTTCATTGGTGGTTTTTTGGATCTTTCCATGGTGTTGAAAATTGAACTGGACCGGGACCAACATGTTGATATTTAGAACTAACAAAACGACTAACTAGGTGTTGAAATGTATATATATATATATATATATTTATATTTTTATGAACGGCACCAGATATGCATTTAAATAAAAGTCTAACATTGAGCAGGGGTAAAACGGGAATACGAAAACTGTAATGAATGTACCTACCTTTACAGTAGTTCCTGGTGATGGTTCCGTCGGAGCAAAAACATATGAACCCCCTAGTATCTTGCTGACCGCACCGACCGTCTGACTGTTCACACTTCTCACAATGATCATCGTCCATGCTTATCCATTCTAGCTCGAATCCTCTTCGCAAGAGTTCAACAAACCCCCTTGTAAGATCAGGTGAATTACCCATGGGGTCCTTGAACACAGTTGTTATGACTTCCTCAGAGCATGAGTACTGGTCCCAATCCGTTGCCTCCGTCGTGTCATTCATAACATGAATGCACGATTTTCTTTCATTGTTACCCAGGCACCGTAACTCGGTCGCAAAAGAAGGAAATCCAGTGCAATTGAAATGAAAGCTTATATTAACCGTAGACATCATGGGCACGAGAGGCAAGGTTCCTAAGGTAATGTTATTGCGCACCCTAGGGCAGTCGTTGGGGCGTTGGTCAACCGGGGCGGAGAGGATGATGCTTTTGTATGGGTGATAGTAGCTTATATTCTGCACTTTGTAATAATTGCCGCTCAAATTAAACTCGGGAACAACTGGATCACCACCGATGGTGGAGCAATTAATTCCGAAGCCTTGATAACCGCAGAAGTGGGAGTTGAGCTCATTATCTATCCTCCAAAAGGGGTAGCTGATATTGACACCATTGCACATAGATGAAGGGCAGGTGGGGTAAGTTGAATCGTTAGATTGTGCAGAGAGGTCGATGAAGAAAATGGAGAGGATAAGGAGGTAGAGGAGATGGTGAGACATGATTATGGAAATGTTGAAAGAACAAGTCCACACATGCGTTGTATTTATGTATGTAACTAGTTTTTATCTCCGGTATAACAGGGTTATTTTATATTATTCGTTTCGAATATCTATATATTTTTTTGGATGTTAATTTTCTTAATTGTAAGAAAGTTAATAGTATATTTATGATTTGATAATAAAAAGGATTTCACAAATTAATAAACTATAAAATTGTTTCTTAATTATAAATAATATCTTTTTTAGTAAAATCTAATATTAATTTTTAGTATATCCTTATTTTATAGGTTATTCATATCAAATATTTGAGAAGATTAGTTTTTAATTTAATGAGATATTATAAATTGTACCCAACAACTAGTTTATGGAAAAGGTTGGATTTTTCTTACATGATATGGTCCGATTCGCCTTAGTATAACATCTTATGGCAAAACGACCTCAAACACTCGACCTTTTATTTGAAAACGTACCTCTTTTGTTCGGCTCGGTTCAGATCTGGTCCAACCTGTGAATCAGGATGCGTTTTCTTGTTGTTTGATGAAGTTTCGACACGAAATCCACCCTTTATTTAGATGGGATATGGGCCCTAAATGATTAGAGTGTTTGTGCCTGTTTTTGAATGTGTGGAGATAATGATGGAATGAGAGTTTATGGTTTTAGGGAAGTTTAAGTATGTTTAAATACCACCAAGCCTATGTACCTTAAGGCCTATCACCACCCCTTAATCCATCTTTTATTTTCCACGCCCGCAATTAACTTATTATTATTCAACATAATTAAATAATCACACACAATTTATTAAATAAAAGTCCTTTATTACTTATTCCTAAAAGTAGGATGTTGCAGGTGCTAACTGCAGATATCTGATCGATGTCAAAGGTCAGTCAAAAATATTTATAAAATACCTTTAATAGTCAAAGAAAATAAGGTGTCGAATCTATAGGGAATTAGTGGAAAAGTGTTAATCAGACCCGTGACTTATTAATTACTAAATTAAGCGGACATATGATGTCAAGAGATTTGAATGAGTTGATTATGAGAACACGATTACCTTAGTTGTAAAACAATTAAAAGAAAAGTAGCCAAACTCCAGGTTTCAAGTTGCGAAGCAACTAAACCAATTGATCAAACCTATTTGGAAAACTTGTTTGATTATACCTATAATCAAAAGACTAGATATTTGATCTTGTTGATCGTTAGAACTTAATCCGAACAATTGGCTTGGCTGAATAATGACCTAAATAATTACCAGTTACAGAGTTTGGCAAATGCAAGTGATTTAATGGCTAGAGATAAACAAATCAATTGTAAGGCCCCGTTACCGGTTCCCTACATTTAGTGTTGGATTTACTCATAAACGCAATTCTTACAAATCAGAGTTAATTAAAACTTTCGCGGAATATAAAACTTTAGCCGTTTATTACAAAACAATTAATCTTTTCTTTAAAACCATAACATAAAATATCATATTTAAAACATCGCTTCTTCCATCTTCATATGCCAGCCGTTCAATCCATGCCATGTTTCATCCTCATGCCTTCTCGATAAACATATATACATGCGTGCATACTAAAAGTCAGCTACGCTGAGTGAGTTCTAGTTAATCAGGCGACATACAATACATACACATATCTTACATACTACATATCTTAACCTTGTATGAATATCCATAAGAGGACGTCACATAATATCTATTAAAAGAACTATTACTATTACACTCTCTATGTATATTCTCCATAGAAGGACACTCTCTATATATATTCTCCATAGAAGTAGCATCCTATATACTTCCATAGAAGGAACACTATGCTTTCCATTAAAGGAACACTATGCTTTCCATCAAAGGAACACTGGGCTTTCCATTAAAGGAACACTATGCTTTCCATCAAAGGAACACGGGGCTTTCCATTTAAGGAACACTCTATATATTATCCATAAAGGGAATTCTATGTATAAGTTATCATTTAATATCCATATAAGGAGACAGTCATCGCTATTCTTGGCAACACATGCAATATCCGAAGATCGTTCACGTATCGACAAGTAATCATCCCTGCATTACATACAATATCCATATCTATATTTATAACCTAACGGTACATGCAATATCCGAAGATCGTTCACGTACCGAAAAGCAATCAACCGTATCTAACACATATATCATACATGGCATACACTTACCATTTAAGTTAAGTGTATTAACTGTTACATCGAGTATGCACACAGCCCCGAAAACATAACAAGGAAGTGGGGCTAGAAACTCACATGAACTCGGTTACTTCTTCCGTTAATGGTTACTCCTTTCTTTGGCAGTGCATGGCTAGCTATATAACAATTAGGCGTATTGATTACTATCACTTTTCATATCTTGTTTCTAGTTAAACTATTACCCTCAACGAACGGGGGTTCGGGGGCAGCGCCCCTGACAGCGGGGTTCTAGGGGCGGCAGCCCCAAGCAGGGTCCAAGGGGCAGAGCCCCTGGCTGGGGTCGAGCTGATTCGTTACCCATTTTCCATTAGGATTTTTAATTACTATCTAATTCGTTAACTCATTTTCTATAACGAATTAAGCCTAATTCGTTGGCTAATTCGTTATAAATTCACAGTCTAATTCGTTACAAAATTCTCCTTCATTCGCTATAACGAATGGCCTAGTCCGTTATCTCAATTATAACGAATTGAGTCTGATTCGCTAACTTATTCGTTACCTTATCTTCATCTGATTCGTTACCCAGACTGTAAGGCCCCGTTACCGGTAGCCCTACTTTCGTGTTGGATTTACTCATAAACGCAGTTCTAAATATCAGAGTTAATTAAAACATTCGCGGAATATAAAAGCTATCATAAAACATTTCATAACAAAACACATCTTGTCTTAAAACGTCATCTTGTCTTTCAAAATAAACAAAACATTAAACTTAAACGTCTTGAGTCTTCCAATGCCAGCCTCTTATTCAGTGCCACGTGTCTCCTCAAGCGAGCTGCCTCATCCTACTCACCTGCGTGCATACTAAAAGTCAGCTACGCTGAGTGAGTTCTAGTTAATCATACATTATACAATACACATAAACTTATATTCTTTCATTCATACTTTCATACTTTCATACTTTCTTTTGTACTAACTTACTTTCATATCTTACGTTATAAAGAGCATTACGCCCTACATTCCTCGAGTATTATTAGGGCTCGGTACCCTCCTTCCTCGAGTATTATTAGGGCTCGGTACCCTCCTTCCTCGAGTATTATTAGGGCTCGGTACCCTCCTTCCTCGAGTATTATTAGGGCTCGGTACCCTCTTTCCTCGAGTATTATTAGGGCTCGGTACCCTCTTTCCTCGAATATTAGTAGGGTTCGGTTCCCTAGTTCTCGAATATTAGTAGGGTTCGATTCCCTCTTCATTACCATACAACCATACATCATACCTCGAGTATTATTAGGGCTCGGTACCCTTTTCGTAACCATACAACCATCCTTTCCTTATTTTATTAACTTTATCACGTTCATACACATAAGCATACGTATCATACTTACCTTATACATAGCGTTACAACCTGACAGTACGTGCAATATCCGAAGATCGTTTACGTACCATCAAGCAATCATTCATACATTTCATATTATTCACATAAGGCATACACTTATCTCTTAGGATAAGCATATTAACAAACATATTGAGTATGCACACAGCCCCGAAAACATAACACATAAATGGGGCTAGAAACTCACATGAATCCTGTTACGCTCTCCGTTAATCGTTATTCTCTTCTTGAGCTGTGCACGGCTAACTGTATAATATTTACATGTATCAATTAACTACTACTACTCATGTTGTATTTCTATCTTTATATAACCCACGACGAACGGGGGTCCGGGGGCAGCGCCCCTGGCAGCGGGATCTAGGGGCGGCAGCCCCTAGCAGGGTCCAAGGGGCAGAGCCCCTGGCTGGGGTCAAGCTGCCAGGTCAGCTTGGAAAAGTTTTATTTCCATTAACTGTCTTAACACATTTTTCATTAGGTTTTTAATTTACTTTCTAATTTGCTAACTCCAGCGAACTTATCATTAAGCGAACATAACAATAAGCGAACTTACTGTAAGCGAACTTACTGTAAGCGAACTTAGTGTTAAGCGAACTTAACATTAAGCGAACTTAACAATAAGCGAACTTATTGTAAGCGAACTTACTGTAAGAGAACTTAGTGTTAAGCGAACTTAACATTAAGCGAACTTATTATCTAAGCGAACTTATCTTTCAGAGAAGTTAAGCATTAACGAACTTAGCCTTAGGCGAAGTTATCATGGGCGAACTTGTCACCAGGCGAAGTTACAGTTTGGCGAACTTGGCCTTAGGCGAAGTTAAGCTTGCAGGCGAAGTTGCCCAGCTGCCGTCTCTGTTCAATCTTAATCCCCCACAATCATATCTGTTTTAACGTGAAAATCTTGGATATGATATTTAACCAACTCGCAATCAATCCTATGGTCGTTTTTGGATATGGTTTGACCCGAAAACACGTAAAGTTTGGACCTTTAAGCTCGAAACGTTCAATACTAGTTTAAGGGTTCATTTAATTGAGCCGTTTCCATTTCCGGGTTCATTACACTCATATTTACTATCAAGTTTACAACTTTATCTCTCGTTTATACTTGATCTATTCTAGGTTCAAGTTTCAAGATTAAACGTGTATAAAAATGTAAACTTTAAAGGGTCAAGAACATACCTTTATTGCTCGTTTGGATCTCGTTTAATTTGTTTATGCCCTCTAGATCTCGTGTAATAAAGATCTAATACCAACTAACGTTTAATCTCTCTCGGATCTTGCTCGTTTCTCTCTCGGCCGCCGGCCGTATATGGTGGTGTGTGGTGTGTGTGTTTTGGATGTATAGAGAATAAGATGGAAAGGAATGATGGTTTAGGGTTTAAGGGTGATTTAAGGAGGTATTTATACCCCTTAAGGCTCATGGACCTAAGGCCCATTACCCTTAACCCATCTTAATTAAATCCAAGTCCATGATCTTTTCCATATTAGACGTTAGTTAATATTATTAACGCACGACAATTTAACGCAACTTTCTTTATTTATATTAGAATATTTTAGGATGTTACACAGACACAGCTTAATTCGTTATCTGAATTATGACGAATGGTGAGTAACGAATCGCTTGATTCGTTATTTGAATCATAACGAACTGGATAGCTAATTCGTTATCTTGACAGAACGAATGGGCAAGTAACGAACTACCTGATTCGTTTTCTTAATTATAACGAATCATCTAGTTCTTATCCAGACTTTGACTCAAGGGTCAAAGTCAAAATCGTCAAGAACAATAACAGTCAACATATCTTAGATCTGTAGTTAAACCTTCAATTCTTAACGAAATATCATGATTTAGGTATCATTGGAATCGTCTATGCAGCGCCTATAAACCCTAACCCTCAAATCGGCCAAACATCCATGTTTTAGGGGTGCGATTTGTGCATCTAGTTATGGGTTATATTATGTTAATAGTTAACCTATCAAATGCTAATCAAATTTAGTAAGGTTTGTTTCATTAGATTCGTTTTAATCATACTAACACAGATCTATGATTTCCCAAACCAAACCGAACCTATATGAAAGATTTCTAATATAAACGTACCTTAAACGAGTCGTTCTACAAACTCGAGCTGTTCTTGATGTTGTTTAGGTTTGACACGACGATCTAGCACCAACAAGCTCGGGTTTTCAACTTTGAATCTAGGCTCAGGTTAAAGGATGGTGTGTGTGTTTCTCAAGGTGTAGGCTATGGTGTAGCGATAGTTAATAATGGAAAGGATTAGGGTTTAAGGGGTATTTATACTCCCTTAAACCCATGGGCCTAAGGCCCATATTTCCTTTTTGGTCCATAATTAATTCCATCTACTTAGCCTACTTGAACCATCTTATTATTACATCATCATTTCTCTACCAATTCTAGTAAACTTTTCCACTATTAACGAATAATACATCAAATATTATTCTTGGAAATTTAGGGATGTTACATCAATGACTCTAAGAACCTAATCCTAAAAGTTTTTAATCCCAAATCAATTAACTAATAAAATCACAAAACATTCAATTAGGAAAAACTGTTGAATGCACAAACAAACGTAAAAGATTAATCGACCGAATGATTAATCAACTCTAGTTCTAATGTAAAGATTCAATCTAGAAAAAGTCTTGCTTAAAAACACAACCATACTCCTAAAGATGATCACGAAGGGTTTTGCTTTGCTTCTTGATCATGGATGTCTTGATTCTTATTGGAAAGATGATAGCATGGGTGATTATGGTGATTAGAATATGTTATGATGATAAAGAATTGCTAAAAAAAACGTCCTCGGTGGCTAAGGTATGAAGGATAATCGACCTTAGGTTTAAGTGGGCTTAAATTTGGCATAAAGTATCATTTTTCGTAATCCCTGTCAGGCCCCTATGTAAGCTACGAATAAGGTTGCCATAGCTTACGTCAGACTTGAGCCTTACGGTATTCTGTTTCCGCCTTACGGTAGCTTTTCCAAATCCTCCTCCGTAGCTGAAAATGGACACAACACCAAGATCTTTCCTCTTTTAGATTCGTCTCGTCGAGAACCCCAAAATTCATATATTATGGGTCCGGTAACTCAATTTCTAGCCGCAGATAGGCCCGGTTTACATTAAACGCACGCGAATCACGCATAACTTCCCGGACTTCAAAGCATGCATGTAAAAACCTCCAACTGGAATATTTAATGCTCCACATTAGTTCCTTTAAGCTCCGAGCAGGTGCAATCATAAAACCAATAAAAGTAAACGTGTTCGATAAATATAAACAAGTAAAATACACGATATTAAACATGTGATTTCAACCACACATCACAACCTCACACTAATCTCTTTTCATCCTGAAAAAGATTTATAATGGAATCATAATCAGAAATTGTCTTCACAAAACACATAGGTTATTTTAATTAACCACAAATTAACACAAACACTATGATTGCATGTATTTTTGTCCAATTAAACCCATTCCCTAATACTTACCAAGTCAAATAAGGTGTGACGAATTCATTAATTCAAATGATTAAGTGGGACCCAAACTACAATGCCCTGAAGCCACTTTACCAGGCTTCATTATGGTTTTACCGAACTAGGCCACCCTAATATGACTTAAACCTTAAAATTAGTTGATCCAAACTTTGTACAATAAGGTGTACAATTTTTATGCTGATATGTAATAGCTAAGACAATTATGAATATTGTTGTCCAGCTAAACTCAAGCATTCCAATTTCTATCTGAATGACCATCATATACTGTTAAGGTACAATTAAGTAACTACCTAGCAATTGGTTCCCATTACATAACATACCTCCATTATTAAACAACACCCCAGATTGCATCATCCCAGGTGAATATGTACAATTTTATCTGTAAGGTTTACATACGCTAAATCTCAGGTAAGTTTTTTCTTATAGGTATGGAACGTGCAAGAGAGATCAACAAATGACTAACTGTAGGAGTGATAAAATCAGTGTTTAAGTGTACGGTGAAGTACCTAATGATCATTTATGACTTTTTATCACCATTATGAATAAGTGATTTGCATTTGTTTTTTGCAGTTCCTGTTTTGGTAGTAGTAACTGCGGGTTTAGCTTTTTATCTCAATTTAATATATGTAAAATCACTTAGGTAATACAAATATCTATATGACAAACCGCATAAAGACTCAAAATTTCAGAACCCCGAATCATCCTATCAATACATGATTTAAGTCTATAAAACCATACGACGTGAAGCGTTAACTACTTAATCTAGAAGTATATTCATTTAAGTTTTATCACAAGCCATCTAGCATACTCTAACGTTAAGCCTATCCAAGCATCTTACAATAGTCTATTCATACATTAGAAAATTGAATTTTGGTGATCAAACTGACAAAAGGCTTGAGTATGGCCCGATCTTTCATCCCGGTCCTTACACATGCTTAGCTAAGCAAACAAAACCCTGAGATGTATCCCACTAAAATCAAACATTTAGAAGGTTCAATTGAGTCAACAACCGAACCATCTTTTCATTCTTAAAAGCTGAGCCTACTAACACATCCCAAGCTAAGTATGTTTTTGTCTTTCATTATCTTATAAATATATATAGGGACAGGTTCAAAGGGAACTAAAAAAAAGTGGGGAGTTAGGCCACTCTTCATTTTACATGTAAAAGAAATACTAAAAAAATTCACTTTTCATGTAAAACGCACATTTTACATAATCCTTTTAGATTTTTTTACATATAAACACATTTAAAAGCCATTTACTAAAAAATAATAAAAAATATTTCAGTTAAACGTAATTTTTTTTACAAAATTATTATTTTATTGGAATGTATTCTAAATGTATTTATAAGCAATAAGTTCAAAAAAGGTTATGTTAAAACTTATTTTTTACATATGAAATCGAGCTTTATATTATTTTTTTACATGTTAAATGAAGATTTTCCTAGTTCTTCACTTTTTTTTAGTTCACTCTTGAACCAGCCCATATATATTAGTTTCGAAAATGATTTCCAATTTTTCTATCATTTTCCATTATTTTGCAAAAAGAAAAACTTAAATTCAGAACACTTTTAACAGTTTTTTACTTTTTTTTTCTCAAATATAATCCTGCATCCCCACACTTAAATTGTACATTGTACCCAAAGTAAGTTTTCGTTTAACAATAGAACGTGGTACACGATAACTTAAATTATTTTTATAACCACATCGAAGGAAAAAGGCACATGCACTTGATTCAAATCCCTCTGGTTAAACAAGTCCTGCTCCTGCTGATGAGTACTTTTCACTACTAGAAAAAATATCTTCCTTGACATGCGCATAATGACACGCGCCGATTTATGATGCGCAATAAGCCATTAAAACAAAGTCATAATTTTTGAAAATTAGAAGATTTACGACACTCATTTTTGTGTGTCATTACACAAGTGTCGTAAATAAAAAAGGTATGCTTGTCACATGTGCGAGTCATTTTTCACTCAAAATAAAATAAATATAATCCCAAAAATATGATGGCTAATTATTAAAACCCACATCTCATTCCAACACCACCACAGGCCACAAACGTCAGTCGCTAAATATCTAAACCCTCATCCATTTGCCGCCATGGCCATCGTCTGCCGCCTGAGATCTCTCACGCGAATCCGGTTCAGTCACACCAACCACCGTTTATTCGAATAGCTCCAGTACGATTACGACAACGGCGAAGATTACGATTACAACCACGATACCCCGTCGGAGATGGAGGATTCGTTGGGATCGGTGTCCGGCAGATGTCACACATCAACCTATAGTGGAAATGCCGGGGCGTGAGCTAATTGCCATGGCTCACAAGTACTATCATGCACTTATAAAGCGACAATATCTAATTAATAAAATAAAGTTCATTATTATTTCGATTTACTTATAATAATACGTTTAACGTACGTAAATGAAAACTTCTAGTGAGGTTTATGGACAACAAACGTAATCTCTAAGATGTCGGTTTGATAAAATAACGTTTATTTGATATTTAATAGTAATCATAACTAGTTAATTAATCATGCAAACCATTGAAACAAATTAAAAAAAAATAAAAGAACAAAAACGTAATTGCTAAGGCTCGAATCTGCGCCTCAACCGGTTCAAGTATTAACACGTACACACACCAGCCAACTGCGCTGGGGTGTTTGTTGGTTAACGTCTAGAAACTGTTAGTTGTTTTAGGGGGGTTTGGATTTATGTCTTGGGACCAATGATATCGTGAAGTCACAATATGAAGGAGCCTTCATATGTTGTGTTGAGTATACGTTCATATCTTAAATATGGAGCCTCAATTAAAGCTTGCACGCCTAAAATGGAGATCATTTACAGTGACATGGAATGATAATAACTAATCAATGGGGAAGTACATGGACTTGGAAGTCGAACACGATCGAGTAATTTATAAAGCCTCTGGTTTTCAAGAACTATTGACGAAAACAAAACAAAATTGCTGGTCTTAATAGTTTAAAGAATTATTGATCTTTGTAAGCTAGAGACTTTAAAACTTTGATTAACATTTTAAATTCTAACCTGATTCTCACCGGTTATTCCTCTCACATAATTTTTATATTACTTCGTTCACTTAATTTATGTTAATGAAGGACATGTATAAGATATTGATGTTTTCATAGCTAACAAAGTTAGCCACACTCCCAACATTTAGCGATCGGGCAATTACGATTGTAATACCAAGAAACTATGTACATGTGTCGACATAAGTCCACATGGATCTATCATAATGATATGGCGGTTTTTGAGGGTCACACAGGTCCTGTTAAGTGCCTGACACCCAAAATGGATCATGCATAGGTGATTTGGATTATTACATTAAAGTTTAATTGTTAGATTTTGTTCCCTTTTATCATAAAGGGATGTTTTATTATGTGAAACCTTTTGTGTTGTATGTCGTATGACATTATATTGCTACAAATTGTAAAACAAAAAGATCAATACTATAAGAATTAGTATATTCTGAATCATACAGCAACACCTTTGCAAAAACATAAAATAGTTCATTATTTTTCATACTATAATATAAGTTGTGTTGTATAAAGGTATATCCAACGTTGTGTCATTAGAAGCATGTTATGTTAAAATCGCATTTGAAACATTATTTATTGATAGAATTAATAAATAAAAGGACTACAAAGTGTTCTCAGTTTGCACGTCGGCAAACCTAACCCTCATATCAAATCATTATTTCATCCACAAATTTTTCCACATATCTCATGCAGTCATGCCTTCACATTTGATCATATAACTACATTTAATGAAAGACCTAATATTTGTTTCACATGTGTTGGCTATTTTGGTGCTCCAATACCTCTTAGCACAACAACTCAGATAACATAACTAATGTTAACTTCTTGTTGCAACATGACTCAATAATCTGGACACAGTCATTAGTGAGTGTATTCTTATATTTTTCTAATTTAGATTTTGCATAATTAAAGAGAAATATAAAGTCAAGTACCGACCACTAGAATTAAAGAACAAATTTGGTGCTCGATTTTCTCTTAACATGACAGCTCAGATCACATGAGTAATGCTAACTTCTTGTTGCAACATGACACAACAATATTAATAAAACTCATCAAGACCAATTAGCCAAAAATCAGTTACCTATTTATGTTTATAAAAAACCTATATGAGGTTGCGGTTGTTACAAAACCATTAGGACGTGCCTACCACATGAATTAGTTTACCAATGAAAATGTGGCATTTTTCACTTAGACTTGTCTCACCAGGTATTTAAGTCTATCATTGTCGTATGATTTTCAAATTCCTACTTGTTAGTTTTTAACGCACCAAATAAAAACTTTTTGTTATTTTAAGTTAACTACCAATCACTTTATAACATCATCTATCCAATATATATATGCATATGTATGCACGCGCACAATCAAATCATGTATGCGCTTTTACAATTCGTTGACCGAAAACTGTGTGACTTTAATTTGAGCAACTCTTTCATCCCATGATTAAATTTCAACTATAACTACTCACCAATTAACACACATGCAATCCTTTATGTTGACTAAAATCACAAAACTCATGAACCGAATTTATTAACAAATATTTCACAAAACACGATGTATCTGATATATATACATACGTTAATATTTTAGTAAGCACCACCGCACAAAAAACATCCAACAAACCATATACACATGCGGTAGAACGCTCGCACTTATAACCTATTGCACTCCACAACAAACGCTACAAACCAATATGAGAGGATAATTTTTGCAAACTCGCAGCAATGTGCGGGCACTTCTGCTAGTTTTTGTTAAAATAAACCATGATGATTCATGAATCCCTAAATCGTTCTTACATAATATTATTAAAATTTTTTATTTAAAGTTTGTATTAAAAACGATTAAAATCCTCAACCTCAAATTCATTTTAAGAGTTGTTATTATTATTATTATTATTATTATTATTATTTTATTAAACTATTTGTCTTTCACGTGTTGATTTTTTTTTTGTTACACAAAAACTTATACATTATATCAATTACCTGTAGCTCATAAAACTTTACACATTTTATCCTCATATCATGTTTTCTTGCCGTCGAACTGATAACTCAGGCCGTAGTACGTCATCTCGCATCGCCAAAGTAATTGTGGAAGCCCTCCCAACGCTCACTTCTCAACTTCAAACCGAGAATGCTGCTACCACATCCGCAAATTAAAACCCAATTGCTTGCTTTTTCAAGCTATTCATGAATACAAACCCAACCGATTAAGTTAGGGCCGAGGGTGCTGCAACGATCGAACCTTCGCAACGCATGTCCAAATCTCGTTTACAAGATCCAAACCTAGCATGACCAAACCATCCAACTTCAAATTTATCAAACCTAAACCTTCCAACCACAAGCCCGAGCTGATCAAGCCCAATCATGCAAGCCCAACCCATCCAAGCTATTCAACCAAAACCAAACCAAGCCGATCGAGGTTAAATAAATCAAGCTAACCAGGGTTTGCAAGGACGCGTTTAAATCAACGCCAATGAACTTTTTCTTTGAAATCATGGCACCACTTTACGATATTTTGTTAATATTTTGTTTTCTTGTGAAAAGTAATAGTTTAATATAAATTAATTAATTATTAATATTATACTTTGGTGCGTTACATAATTTAGAAACTGTCATATTTTGTTTCAAGCAGCTTATAAATAACTTTTACTAGGCAATTATATCTATATTTAAAAAATTCTGAAACATAACTTAGTACTACAAAAATAGTTTATACATATACTATTTAGTACAATGATAGTAAGGCTAACAGGTAATAACAGTGGCTAGCTGTGATTTGCTGATCACGTTGCTCTCCGTGTCCTATACACTTTCCTTTGTAAGTCCACTTGTGCTAGTTCTACTACTAACAATTAGACAATCAAATATTTCACATAATCAGTCACTCCTATCTCTAGCAATTAAGCTACTTCTTACACTTTCTTACATTACACATGAATTTTAATAACCTTACCGCTACTTAGCTTGCTCGAGTGACACATGACTTTCATGAGATGGCATCTTCTTTCTTTTCTTTCTTAAGTCCCACTCTCTGTTCGAGTCTAAGCATGTAGGATGCTTATTTCTCTCGAACTAATGCTTTGATAACAACTTGTAAGGCCCCGATCCCGGTGCCCTACCTTAGCGTTGGATTTACTCATAAACATAGTTCTAAATATCATAGTTAATTAAAACTTTTGCGGAATAATAATAATAATAATAGCAAACCATTCATTACAAACATTCATAACTTGTTTTTAAAACATAACTTAAAACATGTCTTTTAGTTCAAGAATTGACAACTGAGTCTTTAGATACCAGCTTCTTTATTCATCTGTCATGTGTCCCCCTTCAAGCCAGCTGTCTCATCCTACTCACCTACATGCATACTAAAAGTCAGCTACGCTGAGTGAGTTCTAGTTAATCAGGCAACATACAATACATTCACATATTTATATATACGTATCCGTAGATACATATTACATACTTAGCATGTTATCTTTCTTTCATTCGTACATACATACTTTATATCTGTCTTTCAAACTTTCATACATTCATAATACATACATAACTATCTTTACCATCTCAGATATTCATAGGGTCTGATCCCTTCCTACTCTATCTCAGATATTATTAGGGTCTGGTCCCTACCTTCTCTATCTTAGATATTATTAGGGTCTGGTCTCTTCCTTCTCTATCTTAGATATTATTAGGGTTTGGTCCCTTCCTTCTCTATCTCAGATATTATTAGGGTCTGGTCCTTTCCTTATCTATCTCAGATATTATTAGGGTCTGATCCCATCCTTCTCGATCTAATCAACCATTCCTACGCTTCTTCATACATACATTCTATTACCTACGTTCATATATATTCTTACTCATTCATACATCATTCATGCATCTCATATAAGACACACCTTCCCTGGCAATACATGCAATATCCGAAGATCGTTCACGTACCGACAAGCATACATTCATAACATTCATACATACTATCACATCAATCATTATAGCATACATTTACCATTTAAGTAATGTGTATTAACATTCACATTGAGTATGCACACAGCCCCGAAAGCATAACAAGGAAATAGGGCTAGAAACTCACCTGAACTCGGTTGCGTTCACCGTTAACGATTATTCCTTTCTTTAGCTATGCGCGACTAACTGTATAACATTTACACGTATCAATTAATTATCACTACCCATATCATGTTTTTAGTTTAATTATAACCCTTAATGAACGAGGGTCCGGGGGCAGCGCCCCTGGTAGCGGGGTTTTAGGGGCGGCAACCCCTAGCAGGGTCCAAGGGGCAGAGCCCCTGGCTGGGGTCGAGGGCTTCTTTGTAATTAAACCATTTATTCAAAATCAATGGACCTTTCTGTCATTCTTTAAATCTTAATTTGTTATCCAATTCGTTAACGAATGAGGCTCCTTCGTTATTTTCTAAAGAATGGACCCCTATAACGAACTGACATTCATAACAAATTGGCCCTTATAACGGACTGACCTTCATAACGAATTAGCCCTTATAACGAACTGACATTCATAACGAATTGGCCCTTATAACGAACTGACCTTCATAACGAATTGACTTAATCGTTTGGTCTGGCTAACGAATGAACTCTATAACGAATGAGGTTCAATCTTCACTCACTTAACGAATTGGGGTTGGTTTGTTATTTTCTCTTAACGAATGGGCGTAACGAATTGGGGTTAATTCGTCATTCTCCCTTAACGAATGGAATTATGAATTAGCTGCTCATTCGTTATCTTTTCGTAACGAATTAGGGTTAGGTCAGAGAATGACAGAAACATTCTCTGACACCTCTTATCCTCGTACGCCACCTTTCCGGCGCCGCAGTGCCGGAAAAACGGGTGGTGGTTGGAAAAACATATTTTCGCACCGTTTTTCGTCCTGTTCGTTCCAGATCCGAGCTATGGTGACCATATGCTCGTCTTTTGACCAGTTTATACCAGATTCCATCCGGATCTCGTGAAATTAACGGTTGAGGGTATTGGCTCGTCGTTTCGAGACTAGATCTAGTGGGTTTGGATCCATATACGGTCATACTTTCATACCTTGGATAAATACTCGATTTTCCTTTTTGGTTTCGGTTAGAGAAAGAGAGAAGAATTAGAGAGAGCTTAAGTGTGTGTTTTGGGAGGTGTATGGAATGGATAAGAATGAATGAATTAATGGATAATTATGGTATATATATCATGGGTCATGGGCTTAAGCCATGGTCTTTTCTTCCTTCCTTTCTAATTCAAGTTCATAACCCATATTTATTAACCC
>NW_027491839.1:0-23452 GCF_021521415.1 Bidens hawaiensis | reverse complement strand
ATTTATCAAGCCTAAACCTTCCAACCACAAGCCCGAGCTGATCATGCCCAATCAATGCAGGCCCAAACCATCCATGCTATTCAACCAGAACAAAACCAAGTCGATCGAAGTCAAATAAATCATGCCAACCAGGCTACGCAAGGACGCGTGTACATCAACGCCAGTGATTTTTTCTTAGAAATCATGGTACCACTTCACGATAGTCTTATACCCAAGCACACCAAACCCCCCATGAAGATAAGCGCTACGGCCTACGGTTTTTCCTTTTCGCATTTATTACTTTTGTTTTTTTCTTCTTTTCATTTGATATGTCTATCTTCATTTACTCTCCTCATGAAACTCAACATGCATCGCTTATACTATCTATAGAATTATATTTGTTTACTCATGCTCAACTCTATCTAACGGTCTATGGGTGATCCCAAACATAACCGAATGAAGATATCGACCGTTGGTTTAGTACTTGGCTTTAGTGGTGTTTGAGACTAACTTTTTATACATCCAATAACTATTTCAAGTAATTTAATTGCATTATCTATGTTATTATATAACAAGACTTAGTAGTCATATTAATATTTTGTTTTCTTGTGAATAGTAATAGTTATATTAATATAAATTAATTAATTATTAATATTATACTTTGGTGCAATGGTGCGTTACATAATTTAGAAACCATCATATTTTGTTTCAAGCAACTTATAAATAACTTTTACTATGCAATTATATCTGTGTAAAAAAAATCAGAAACATAACTTCGTACTACATTATTAGTTTATATACATACATATATATTGAAACGGCTAGAAACTAGAATCTCTTTAAGTTCACCATATGTTATTTGTCATATACAATTTTAAGTTGAAATACAAAACCTGGCATGTTTGATTTCTTAAACGAAAAGGTTATAAAACATCGTCTTTCTCACGAACGCCTTATATTATTCCAAAGAAAAAATGGATATAAATGGTAAAGAATATATATTATTATTTACAACAATTTATATTCAACCAAGCTTATGTAATACCTTTTAGATGTAATACCAACCAATTTATATAGTATTTTTTTCAATTAATCAATCAATCAATCATATCCAGTGGAATCTCACCCATAGCAACCTATAAGTAGGGTCTGGGGAGGGTGGTATGTAGGCACACCGTACCTCTATCCGATAATATATATGTATCTATATTATTTTAATGACGCATATTCTCATTTGCGATTATCATTATCTCAATGCAAACGTCTCAAACTTAAACCCACCCCATAACAGTTAAATTTCCCCGGGAATAACTTTACTAATGACCAAGCGTCATTATTTCTCTAATTTTGATAATTTATTGTGGTTACCATACGTTTACACAATTTTTAGCCTCTCATGACCTCAATGTTTCATATATTCAATTTAACTATTGTGATAATTATTTTCTTTTACTTTAACAAGAGTTTTTATTTTTGTTTTAATACTCGACAACTTGTTGCATCTTTCGTCGTACTATTTTGACATCAATGATTTCGTTGTTTTACGTTCATTAAACTAATTCGTTGGTTATTATTGGTGTCACACTTCTCATCTTGAATAATCAACATCAAGAGTTTCCTTTATTTTTTGAATGGCCGCTAAAGATTATGTCCTTCTTTATTTCAAAATTTTATCAAGATTTTCAAATGATATTTTTATGCATGTATGTATGATTTTAAACCACCCAATGAAATTAGTCATGCGGACCATGCGACTATATAAGTAATTATGAGTGCACGCATAATTACTGAAACCCTCGCATGGAAGTCATATTGACTACGTTGGTGTGCGAACAACCCATATCCGAAGGACTATAGGACAACAATACAAATGTTATATAATATGGCAAGATCATGGTTGATACGCCACTCGTACATCCTATATATAAGTAGACTTGTCATATTATCCATTTGTAGCGTTTTTCAGGTCACTCAAACATCTGTGTTGTTTATTACTAGGCTAGGGTATCCTATCATGATACTACACTATAATGTTTTCAATGAAAAACATGAAGTTATCATTATGCTATTTTACTTCCCTTTTAATTTGTGATTGTCACCTGATCCAAACTTTTTCAAAATATATTATTATTATTATTATTATTATTTTACCTACTTTTAATTTTTTTATTTGTCATCCGATTCAAACACGATATATTATATATATATATATATATGTATGTATTTATATTATTAGAATATGTCTTTTTTACTATATAAATAGAACTGCATTAATAATTATTTTATAAAAGTTTAAATATCATGTTTGGTGGGAAACTATATGGTCATAAATAGATTATAGTAAAATTCATAATTTTAAGGAATTTGACTTCTTGCACCTTTGTGTTTATGCTAAATGTTTTAACTATCATTTGAAAAGAAAAGATAGGAGTACATCTAAAAGTGTTTATAAATTCATATATAGTTTGTGGGATTTAGACTTTGTGGCCCGTAAATACAAGTTATAAATTTGTTACAAATATTAACATTTTCATACGAATTCTTTAATTCAAACTCTTCTAACGATTTACTCATTTTTTTTTTAAAATAAATACACACTTTTAATAAACTTACTTACTTTTGGTCCACAAAAAATAACCCCTCCAAATTTGTCTTAAACCCATTATCAAGTCTTGTTCATTTTTTTTATCATTAGAATATTCATATTAGTTATGCCTTTAAAATTAGGACTCGTCGTCAAAGCCTCTCATGGAACTAACTAGTCCGTATTACCCGCCTTCTCAAAATCTCCTTTATTTCAAGGTGAGTAATCACATCCCCTTTTTATCTATTTTTTTTGGGGGCATTATGCGTATTAAAAATTATTATTATTATTATACTATTATACTCAAACCAATTCCATTATTTGCGTGGTTGTGATATTGATCAATTAATAGTTGATTGATATATGAATTATGTGTTTACTGCTTTTCTGGTTGGTTGGTATCTCATCCTCATCCTCATAGTATGATCATACGCCGTCCGAGTAGACATGTTCTTAATCTAGTGACATGATCGAAAAGACACTAATACTTTTTTATATTAACCGATGCTATTTACATACGCAAGGAATTGTTTAATTCTCAATAATATTATTATTACACTAAATAGTGGTTACTCGCTCAACATGTGTTGTTGACAAATTATTTTCGCGCATGATGTAGGTTGTTATATGAAGTTAATTGAAGGGAAGAATTGGTTTGGACTTTTGGGCTAAAATTATAAAGTTAAATGTTGTATTAATTCCATTTTATTTATTTATTTATTTGAATTATTTATGTACGATTGTTGTGAATAAATAAATTTAGACATTGACAATTATTAATAGTTTCAGTGTCTTTGAGCTATGATACAAATTATGTCGCGCCGTGGCATGTTCCGGCGTTAGGTTGGGGTGTGACAGGAATGTACCTGAGATGTTAAAGATTCAGCTTGTTCATTATTTTAGCAATGAAAGCTACATTGGCCTTTTCAATCTCTTCTGCATGATTAATCCAGTCAAACAACCCATCTTGAGGTTGTTGAGCTACAACAACATTTTCTTGGTTTCTTGGTTGTGGTGCATTGGCTCTATTATGCTTTCCAGTGGCTTGAGGATGATTATATTGGTTTCTTTGGTTAGGTTGTTGCTAGGGAATGATTTGCTGATTGTTCAGTTGTAGTTGAAAGTTGTTGCTGTAAAGCTGCCTCTACGGTTGACCTTGACCTTGATTCCAATGTTGAAACTTATTTCTTTGAGGATGATTTTTGTTGTTGTTGTTGTTGTTGTTGTTCTGGAATTGTCTTGGTTGATTGCACTTCCTTGTAAAATGACCAGGTTGTTAAAAAGTTATTGCATATTGCCTTAGATTTATTAAATCCAATCATGTAATTTGGACCAAAGAATGTAGATCTCCCAGTCCTGTTATACAACCTTTTGCTTCTTAAAGCCAACATGGTTGCTTGCCATTTTAGGATCCATATCCTCCAGGTCATCTGCATCAATCTGTTCCAAATCTTCTTGCACAATACTTGTGTGAATCTAGTTCTTCGCCACAAATGCATTGTAAGATTCAGTAAACATTGAAAACAAAGTTTGGTATTCATTTCCTTGAGATGAACTGTTAGGAACATATGAAGCATGTCCACTAACCATAGAAGAGGTATCACCATTATCTATCATTTGGACATTGAATCTATGTTGTCCAAGTTGACTGTCTGATGGTTGACTTGCTGCATATACTCTAGGAGTTTCAACATTAAAGTCATTGGGCTCTTCAATAATAGAAATCTGCTGGTAATTCTTGGTAGACAGTGTTCCCAATGGAGCTAGCAGGGCATTTGCAACTTGGAAACAAGGATTTTCTTCTTTCATCATATTGTTCTCTATCATCTCATGATCAGAAGCTTGAAGAAAACATATCACAGCATCAAGCTTGAAGTTGGGAAATTAGTCTTCTCCAGTTCTCCTTGATACTTGCTTGTTGTATACCATTCTCCAGACAATGAAGATAGCAGCTTCTTGTTAACATAAAAATCAGTAATAGCAAGATCAATTGTTCTGATTTCATTGAAAATTGCCACAAATCTTTGCAAAACTGATTTTAGCCTCTCTCTCTCTCTCTCTCTCTCTCTCTCCATCCTTAAACTTGAATCTATCAAGTTGTTGCTTCAACCTTTCCTTCTTAATGTCTTTCAATTCAGTGAGCCTACATCATTCATAGCCTTTGAAGTGGTGTGTTGGTTCACACTGGTCAAAATTTCTAATGACAAACCCAATTTCAGCATTAAAAGGGCCTTTTCAACCCTTTTCTTCATCTGCCTTTCAAGTGTGGGATTGTTGTTTGTTGCTTCAGCTGGAACATAAAGACCATTTCTGATAGAGTTCCACAGCTCAGTGTCATTATAAAAAACAGCAGCCTCAAAAAGTATCTTCCATTTAATATAATTCTCTTGACCTAACAATCTTGAAATCTTGTTAGTTGACACTTTCTGGTCATCCATTTGTTTGAAATTACTTTTGGTATATTTAACAAGCTTTTAAAATGAAAATTACTGAAAATTTAAACAAACTTTGAAAAACTTCATATCTTTGATGAATACATATGGATTAAACCAATATTTAGACTCAAACAAATCAGAAACAATATATACATGATATTATAATACTTTTAAACCTATTATGATTGTTGATATGAAGAATGAAGAACAGAACAGCTGACATCACTCTTCAATGTAACAGTGTTCTGCTTACGTTATCGTCTTCAACCTTAAATCACAATAGATTCAGTAAAAAAACTTCACAATCAACCTTCAAAGCAACATGCTGGTTTTCACAAGAGCTAACACAAGCTCTGATACCACTTGTCATGATCGATTCTTTCACCACAAACTCGTAATCCAACAATATATTGGCAAGACGGAACACGAAATAACTAAGTGAAAACCCCTTGATTAATATTGGCGGAAACAATAATAACCAAGATGTTGCTTTAATAACACAAAGCTAACAAACACGCTATAAACTCAAAAGATTTCCATTCATGGTAATAAGTGAAAATACAAAGGAAATATCTTTAGGGTTTCTAGGTAGAATGTCAGGTACGGCTGCTAATTTCCGTATTAAAAATATTATGTATGCTTGGAAAAGTGTGTAATCATCCGTTCTCATAAATGTGACATAGTATTCCTTTATATAGCCTCACCTGACACTTTCTAGAAACCCTAATAATTTTAAAAACATATTCAAACATATTCTAAATTATTACAAGTGTCAAATAGTTCTTCGAGTAAACTTTTGTCTTTGTCGAGCAGACCTTGTAACCCTTGAGTGTGGTTGAACATTTCTTTGAGTATGTTTTTACTTAGAATATTTTCAAGCAGACTTTAATCTTCATGATATAACCAAACTTTGCTCGGAAATACCTACGAGCAAACTTGTTCTTCTTGATCTCTTCAACCTTTGTTTAAGACTTATTCTAGCAAACGTAGTATGCTCGGGATAATGTAGCTTGCTCGAGGTTTGAAATTTGCTCGTAGAATTCCTTGTTATAATTCCTTTTACCTTATTGCAAGTGCGCTTAAGATTATCTTTATTGAAACCTTGCTCGACCCACCAAATTACTTGGTTTAAGCGTGGATAAGTAAAGATTTTGCTCTAAAACAAACCTTGCTCGACTGAAGAGCAACCTTGCTTAATGAAGTGTAGTTTGCTCGAACCTAACATTTAGAAGATTTCTAGAAGATAAACTTACTTGAAATAAGATACCCTGCTTGAATAAGTGTAAAGCTTGCTCGAAGTGTCAGGTTTGCTCGAATTCCATACTTAACATTTTTCCGAGGAGGTTGAGAAGATTTCAATCTTCATTGATTATCTTTTAGGCCCCACAATTTTGGATTTTTTGAAAGTTCCACATATTTGAAGGATTTGGGAAATATGAGACAAAGGATCTTCATCTAGAAGTCCATAAAATTGGACAAATTTTTCAATCATATGAATGGTACTAGATTTGATTTTTCGGTTTGCAAGAATTTCATGAGGTGCAATGCTATTTCCATAGCCGTTGAGTGTCGGCTTGCCATATTGGCTCATGGTTAGCTCGTTGTCTAGCTCCGCCATCATAGGTTCTTCTTCGTTTCCCTCGGTTGATGTACCTTCCTTCGGTTCGTCCTTAACTCTTTTGGTTGCCTTACGTGCCTGAGTTCGTTTTCTTTGGCGAAAGTGGCGTTTAAGTTCGGAAAGTGGTGAAATGAGGTCGGGATTATATGTAGATGACATACACTAACTAAGAAAGTAAATAATATCAAAAGGCACAACTAATGCTAAGCAAAATTAAGCAACTTATCAACCAGAAAGATAAAGGTTAAAACTAAAGCTAGAATTGAAAAATAAAGAAGATAGAAAAATATTTTGGGTCTTTTCAATAAGTTATTTTTTTATTTATAAATATAAACACTATGAACAAGGTTTAATAAATACTTGGATTGTTTGTAAAAATTTACCCTGGTGTCCCCAGCAACGGTGCAAAAAACTTGATGTGTGTGAGATGGGGTATGAAAAAGTGTTAAGTTTTCAAAGGTTTTGTTCACACAATCTCTAGTGTTAAATGTATAAATATTATTATTATCTTAACTAAACCACACACAAATAGACAAGTGTACATATAATTTATCTAGTGAAGTATACGTAAGAACCAAGTATTGATCCACGAACACACTTGCTTGATATTTACTACTAAATCGTTGTATTTATTTCAACCAGAATTGAATATTATATTGGTTTTGGTTTTGACAAGTAAGTTTAAGGAAAATAATGACAAAAATTAAAAGACGGTATTATTGGGTTTTTATGTTTTTAGATAGAAGATTAAAGATAAAAGTGTATCATCTTGATTCAAACTCCTCTTAACTTGGTTTAACTAAGAATTAGTAAACCTATAATGCGAGCTTTCTATGGTAATTAAATGTGAGAATAACACCTTATTCCTAAGTCATGTTATTTCATGATAATTAAAGAAAGAGATATGCATAACTTCATGATATCCATGAAAACATCATTTTATGTAAGCAAGTGATTTATGATAAATATTAATAAGATAACTCACTTTAAAAATGAGACAAACCCTTAAATTACTAAGTGAATTGTCTTTGATACTTTAGTAAAAATAACTTTTGTATTATACATAAAATATCAATTAAGATTAGCTGAGTTGTAAAAAGATTAACCTTGAATTACCAAGTATTAAACCACATAGTTTCTGAGGAATTATAGAACTCATGTAATAACCACCAAAGAGTTATTAAAATAGGTTATGTTGCACACTCACTAAATGAAAAATTAACTGATTTAAGTGAGTAAATATCAACATTCCGTTTTCCCAAACATTGTTGATAATTCCCATTTAAAATGATTAATAACTACTAATATTCCACTTGGTTCATGCCAATATTATGATTCACATTTTTTTTTCCTACCATGCCCTTACAAGAATTATAGTTCCCCGACTTATCATCAAGTTCGGAACTTGGCGGCTCATTTAAAGAATCTTAATTTAATAACCAAGTCCTTACCAGAGTGGCAGTTCCCCCGATTACCAGAGTGTCTATTTTAAGGTTCGCCAAGGCTTCACAAGACTAGCAATTTATCTGCTTATCATCAAGCTTAGCACTTGGGGTATCTTTTAAGAGTATTTTAACATTCCTCATCAAGTTATAATTGAAACATAACCGTTACTTAATAAAAACCGATCACATATATAACTATCTATCATTATTAAACTTTAATTAAGATTCATTATAAAACAAAATGATACTCGGAAGTTTAGCCAATAATAAACATAGTGTTAATCATCAAAGTAATAAATACAAACATGATCAAATTGAAACAACCTAACCAATTTGTATGACTAATCTTTGATGCTAATGACTTCTTCCAATAGCCTATCTCCTTAATCTTCAAGAGTTGGATGTACAGGATAATTCTCTTATTAATGGTGGTGAAAAGAGGTGGTTGAAGTGGTGTAAATGAGGTTAGAAGGTGCTCATTCAATGAAGAATGGCATGGTACTTATAAGCTGAGTTGTGTGCCCATACATGGCCATGTTTTGGTAGGCACAACCATGTTTTGCTTTGCACGACCATGTTGACTTTTTTTGTCTTATATTCTTAAATGCATGTTGACTCTTTTGGCCTTGGTAATTTTGGGGTTCAAAATGCTAATAGACCAGCCTAATGACTTCTTTTGTCTGGGCACAGATCATTATTAAGGTTAATGGGTTGTCTCTGGTTCTAGTTACCACCCCGGTTAGCTCTGTTTCGATTTCGGTTTTGGTTTTGGCCGGGTAGTGGTGATGGGTCTTTCTTTGGGATTTGGTATTCTTGATTTTCGAGTTGGTCTTGCTTTATGGTTTGGTCTATGGATGGGTCTTAATAGTTTTTTTTACTCATGTTTTTTGCTTTGGGTTTTGACAATTCGGCTTCAAACTTTTTATTCAAACCCGTTGTGCGAGCTACTTGGTTTTTCTTGGATGTTTTCTCAATTTTTGGATCAAACTATTGTGGCTCTTTGCTTCTTGAATACCTCGTATGCATAAAGTTGGATGATTACTTGCACATACAAAAAAACACGAACACCCAGCCTAAAACTGACAAAAAACAATTAAAAATAAAAACAAAACAAAACACTTTGCGTGTTGATTCCCCGGCAACGGCACCACTTTGATTGATGTCGAAAGGTCAATCAAAAACATTTATAAATTACCTTTACTAGCAAGGGCATGTAAGGTGTTGAATGAACGTGGAATCAGTGGAAAGTGATAATCAAACTCATGACTTATTAATTATTAAAGTAAGCGGACAAACGATGTCAATAGATTTGAATGAGTTGATTATGAGAACACGATTACCTTATTTGTAAAACAATTCAAAAGAAAAGTAACCAAACTCCAAGTTTCAGGCTGTGAAGCAACTAAACCAATTGATTAAACCTATTTGTAAAAATCATTTGATTACACCTATAATCAAAAGACTAGATATTTGACCTTGCCGATCGTCAGAACTTAATCCGAACAATTGGCTTAGCTTAATAGTGACCTAATTGATTACCAGTTTTAGGATTTGATAAATACAAGTGATTTAATGACTAAAGAGAAATTGGTCAATGACTCTAGGAACCTAATCCTAAAAGTTGATGATCCAAATCAATTAATTGATAAAATCACAAAACATACAATTACAAAAACTATTGAATGCATAACCGAATGATTAATAAACTCTAGTTCCAATGTAAATATTCAAACTATAAAAATTCTTTCTCACAAGCATAACCCTACTCCCGGATAAGGTCACGAACTGTTTAGCCTAGCATCTTGATCATGGATATCTTGATTCTTGGTTAGAAAGATGATTGCATTTATGGTAATTAGAAGGTGTTATAATGGTGAATAGTTGCTCCAAAAACGTCCTTGGTGGCTAGAGTATGAAGGATGATCGACTTTAGGTTTAACCGGGCTTAAGTCTAACTATTCTAATTAAAGAAAATAATTATGGGTATGTGTCGCTTTGTGGTTAAACCTCACAACTTTTTTCTCTCCTAAACTAGTAACCCTATCATAGATCAGTAATGATTTATTTTTCTTTTACACTTTATATTCTAAAATTATTCACTTTTCTTTAATCTCTATTTATATTATATCTATACATTTTTATTAAAATAGATATTTTGAATATCATACTAATATACGTTGTTACAATATATTCCAAAACATATACTTGATGAAATATAAAAATCAATTGTGTTTGTTAAAGATCAAAAATAATATATTTTCAAATGTTATCATTAATATATTATACTAACTATATTGTTGAAAATTGTAAATAAAAAAAAACTCGAATATGTTTTCATTTTATGAAGCAATTTTGTTAATCATTAAATTATAAATACATACTTAATAGTTAATAACTTTGTTAATTATTAAATTATAATTATAAATATACTAAGTATATTTATAATTTTGTTAATCATTAAATTATAAATATATGCTTAATAGTTGATCCATTTTTTGAAAATTAATCAATTATCTATTGACTTTTTTGTTTTTGTAAATTTTCATATAAACTTATAAATTATAAATATATGCTTTAAATCTCTTCATTTATTTTTTCGGTTAATTTAGTAAATCTATATATTCTAATAAAGTAAAATAATTGTAGACACGTGTCAGTTTGTGGTTAACATTCACAATTTTTTTCCCTCCAAAACTAATATATGTCATAGATCAATAATTATTCACTTTCTATATACACTTCATTTAAATTATATCTACAACATGATTAAATTATTCACTTTTCTTTAAAATCTGTTTATATCATATCTATACACTTTTATAAAAATAAATATTTACATATTATACTACTAGGCATTGTTAGAATATATTTCACAACATACTTGGTGAAATCCAAAAATCAACAACAAATCGTATTTTTTAAATATTAAAAATAATATATTTTAAAATGTTATCATTAACATATATTATACTATGTAAATTGTTGAACATTGTAAATAAATAATAAAAAAACTCTAATATGTTTTTAATTTAAAAGATAGTTTTTTAATCACTAAATTATAAATATATATTTAAAAGTGGGTCAATTTTTAAAAAATAAATCCATTTATCTATTGGTTTTTTTATACATTGTCATATAAATGTATAAATTATAAATATATGATTTAAATCTATCTATTTATTTTTTTTGGTTAATTTAGTAAACTATACATATATATGTTAAATTGTAAGGATACTATATACCAATCACTTTCAAATATAATAAAGTTTATCATATTTAGTTTCTTGGGGTTTTTTTATATCAAGGATTGCTTCGGGTTTTTTATGGAACTTAAATCTAATTGTTATGGGTTAAAAGTTGATAAATAAATCTAATTGTTATGGGTTAAAAGTTAAAAGTTGCTTTGGGTTTTTAAAGACATTTTTGGAAATAGTTAAAAGATTCAGGATTTTGCACATTGAGTATTTTTCCTATGACTATTAAAATTTAGGAAAAAATGATAAACACTTCTGACATTTCACTTCCAGACCTATCAATGCTTCTAACTTTAATCAAATTAAAAACATTTGTGTCAGCATTGACTTTTCCTTAAATATTGATCATAATGTTGTATGTGAAACATGCCGTACAAAATTATACTCAAGTGAACCAAAACATTTAATAAATTGTACGGGTTAACATGTTGTTTTTTTGTCAATTGGCAAAGTCGAGAAGTCCCTCACTTATTAAAAAAAATTCATGGTTTAGTTCAAAACTATTATTATATGAGAAGTATTCTCCGAAATTGGTTTATAACCAAATTTATTTCAATTATACATATATGATACTGAGAATAAATTTTCAATAGATGGCGTGTTATTGGGTATGTTTTTGCACATGCATTATTTTTTTATTAAGTTTATTTATTTATTTTTTTTTGCAAAAAATCATTTTGTGATATAAATAATATCAATTTATGTATAATAATATAATCATAGATGTAATACATTTTTCTATATACATTATGTATTGCTTTATTTGTAACTTAATTATTTAGAATATCACGTTTGTTACACGGGTTCTAAAACTAGTATATAAATGTTAAAATGTAAGGATTGTATATACCATATTTAGTTTCTTGGTTATTCTACCGATTATTGTTTCGGGTGTGTTTTGAAACTTAAATTTGATGTTACGAGTTAAAATTTAGTAAATTTGATGCTGAGTATTTTTAAAAGTTTGAGAATGCAAATAGATTTATCGTCAAATTTGTTACGAGTTCACAGTTTTTACTTGAAAATGTCAAACAAATGAAAGTTATAATTTTAAACGTGATTTGGGTTTTGAATTTATTTTCAAGGACACTTTATTATTTTTCATGACTATTAAAATTTATGAAAAGATGGCAAACACTTTCGACATGCCACCTCTAGGTCTATCAATGCTTCTAACCTTTATCAAATTTGAAACATTTGTGTCAACATTGACTTTTCCTTTATTGGTGATCAGAATGTTTTCTGTGAAGCATGTCATACAAAATTATGCTCAAGTGAAGAAAAACATTCATAAAATTGAACGGGTTAACATGTTATTTTTATGTGTTATCATTATCTCAAAGTCGAGAAATCCCCCCTCAAACTTATCAAAATCTTTTTTATGGTGTAGTTTAGAACTATTATTGTATGGAAAGTCTTCTACGAAGTTGGTTAATAACCAAAATTCTTTCAATTATACATATATGGTACTAAGAATAAAATTTTTAATAGATGGAGCATTCTCGGGTATATGTTTTAATTAAGAAAAACATTCATAAATAGTCATCTTACGAACATGAATGTGACCCATTCTACGATGCCATAGAATAGAGTCCTTCTCGGTTGATTTTGAGACAAAACATGTTTTGATAGATGTTGATACTGTAGAGCTCATATATAAGACATAAATATCATTTGATCGAGGTAATCGCATGACTACCATATCCTCGGGAATCACATATCCCGGTTTCAGAATCAGACATTCTTTATCGGTAAATATTGTAGTGTATTTCTTGTCACAGATTTGCGACACACTTAATAAATTATGATCTACCTTGTCACAATAATTGACCTTTTCAAATGTAATGTGACCATTTAAAACTTCACCTTCTTGTGTGATCATACCCCCAGAATTCCCAGCAAACGCCACATAACCCCCTTGAATATTTCTCACATTTGTTAAGAGGTCGAGATTTCCAGTAATATGACAAGAACATCCGCTATCCATAATCCAGTTTTCACCAGATATGGTCTTGGATGTACTCTACACACAAAAGAAAATGATTAGTTCAAAAAGGCAGCCCATGCCTCAGTCTTGGGCACCTTTTGGTTTCCATGAGTAACATTAAACTTGGTTGAATTCAACTGTTGTTCAGCAACTTGAGAATAAGTTATAGGCTTCTTAGACTTTCGTCTTAGATAAGCAGCTTGAACGACATTTGAGTTCACGTTCTTGCATATCGGTTCAGTTGGAACAAACTTTGGTTTAACTTGTCCATAAGTTTCATTCACATGAACTACCTTTCTTGGATTCACATTTGAGAACATGATGTGAGTATCATCATCACACAACAAAGGTCGCTTTAAAATCTCCTTTATCAAAGGAACCGGTTTCGATTGGTCCTTGGCAAATGGATGAAGATCCTGAGATTTATTCTGTCCACAGTTTCTTATAACATGACCTTGTTGACCGCAAAGAAAGCAGCTTCGCTTGTCCACACGATCAGGTTGAGATTTAGCAAAAACAGATGCCACAGAAGGTTCATGACTCACGTTCTTAGTAAAACTCTTAGCCAATTCATCAGACGACACCGATTTCTTTTTCAAATAGAAATCAAGATTAGAGCAGTTTGAAAAGCTTTGCAAAGTGTCGGTTCCAGTAGATTTTACAAACTGAACTTTCTTAGCATTTTTTAAGACTTTTTTAGCTTTATCTAGTGGATATGATGTGTTTGATGTTTTGGCAAAACCTACTGACGTTCAAGATCTTGAATCTTAGAGGTTTCATTGTGAAAAACACTTTCATTCAATTCCGGTTTAATGATACTAATTGGAATGTCTTTCTCAGTGAACATCGTGTCTATTCTTTTTAATTTAAACACACGAGCAGTTGATGGCTTGGAAACATTTGGATTGATGAAACGTAACAAATCCTCATCAATAATTTTGGGCTTTTCTGGTTTCTTAGCTTTCACTGATTTAACCTTAACCTGATCTTCTTGTCTCACTTTAGTTGTGTGAGAACCATACATAGCCTCCTCAAATTCATTAGGTTCACAAAGAAAGTGATTAGAACTTGGAATGTTCTTATTTTTGTGCATTATTTCAGGTTCAAACACATCCTTAATGATAACTTTATCAACATTTTCAACAAAGACTTTGTTTCTTTTAACATGAGGTTTTCGAGTTGTAGATTGGGCTTTAACAGTTTCAGGTTTAACTGGTTTAGCTCTTTCTGAAATCACAGTTTCGTTTGCTATCACATCCTCTTCTTTTCTAGAAAAAGGATTTGGTTTATAATCATTTTGAAAAGGTGGTGGGATTTCAACAAAACCTATACCATTCTTTGAATCTTTTTGCTTACCAGATACTTCTATTATTTCGTTTAGAAAAAAGGAAGAGTTTCTAAAT
This sequence comes from Bidens hawaiensis, assembly GCF_021521415.1. Classification (NCBI taxonomy): domain Eukaryota; kingdom Viridiplantae; phylum Streptophyta; class Magnoliopsida; order Asterales; family Asteraceae; genus Bidens; species Bidens hawaiensis. The sequence goes on along the minus strand of NW_027491839.1, from coordinate 8,747 downwards.
TTGCCCAATTTGTTCTTTAACTCGAGAACCTCATTCTCAAGTTCGGTTATCTTTAATCTATGTTTCAAAATTTTCTAAAACTTTTGATCGTTGATCGTCATTTTAACAGATAACTCGGCCTTGAGATCATGGTTACTTGTCGACAAGGCTTCAATCTTCTCTCGAGATTTCATTTGAGATTCCAAAGATTGTCGATAAGTATCTTTAAGTGAAGCAATTTCTTTCAATAAACAGTCATTGTGATTTTTCAAGGAAAACTTAGTCTTGTTTTTCTCACATTCAATACAAGAAACAGAAGAACTAACCTCATTGATTTTGGCCATGCATGCAAAAGTAGTTGGAAGCTTTCCACATGAGTCGTCAGAATCAGTCTCTGTTTCGTTTTCGGACGATAGCTCACTCCCATTTGCATATTCAAAAATTTCCTTTGACTCGAACATAGACAGATTAGCTAGATTATCATTACACAGCAGGCTTTGTGATCAATCAGTTCCATCCATGTTGGACAGCATAGCTTATGACCCAGAAGAAGATTATTTAGGTCCAGAAGACTAGCCTGCATCATTTCCACTTTTTCCAAATGAATTCTGATCTTTCTTTCTGGGACCAGTGTACTCCTTCTTTGGCTTATCACATTCTTTAGCAAAATGCCCAAACTCTTGACAGTTATAGCATTTAACCTTTAATTTATCAAAACCCAACTTCTTGTTTAATGATGGAAGATCTTTGCTGGTTCTTTGCATAAACATTTTCACTTTCCTGACAATCATAGCCATATTCCACTTCAAGTCCATAAGTTCCAAATCATCGGGATCAATTTGATCATAGTCTTCATCAGTCAAATCGCTCATTGCAATCTTACTACTAACCAGATTCTCGTATGAAGTCATGAAGGCAGACAAGAAAGCAAAGTTTTGTTCGGCCTCCCTCATGTTCACATTTGGTTGTGATGAGAATTGATTTGCAGATGATGAATTTCCAGACTCTCCAGATGAACCAGAAGCACCAGATGACCTAGAATTTCCAGCAGTGTAGAAACAAGCACGTTCATCACTATAAATAGTTGTAGTGTTATCACTTGCATTTTGTGCAAGAAATGCGGTAATAGGAGAAATAGTTGAACTCAACGGCATACTTCCACCATAAAAGGCAAGATCTTTATTATCCTTAGAAGACTTCTGACATTTAAGATCGTATTCTCGTGCTTCGATCTTTTGCATGAATTCAGATGCTGTCAGATCTTCATTGTTGAAGTAATTATTCTCTTTCAGAACCATTAAGAAACTCGAGTAAGAACTCGGTAAAGCACTTTTAATGGTGTAAATCTTATCAATTTTAGAAGTTTCCAACTTCATCTTGTCCATTTCAGCTATCAGATGATTAAACCTTGTTGTCATCTCTTCGATAGTCTCACCCTTAAGTAGGTTAAAGTTTCTAAATTGAAACTTGAGCATAACCTTCTTTCTTTCAGCGGTGTTACCCATACTTCTCCTACGAATGTGTTGGAATAATGAAGCACAAATCTTTATGCTACCAACTTGATAAAAAATATTATCGGTTAAAGCCATTGTAAGAGTAGAGTAGGCTTTTGTTTCAATCCCAAATGCTTTCTTTTCTTCTTGAGAGTATTGAGAGATGGCCTTAAGTGTAAATCTGATAGTCTCATCTCCAATCATTGGAACGATATATACCTCATCCAAGCAATACAAACAATCAGGGTGAACCGACCCTAGATGAGCACGGAAACGAGGTTCCCATTTAGAAAAGTCACTAAATTTCATTAAACGAGGACACTTCGAATGAGATCTGATCTCGGTGTCCAGTTGTAACATTTGCTGCATAAGCACATTTTGGGAAGCTAATGCATACATACCAGCCATGTTGCTAAATAACAATACTCTCAAACTCCATGGGTTAAACTTGAAAATATATCAACTAACTGTGAACAGTGGTTGATGTGTGAAAATGTATAATATAAATAAAGAACGAATCACAATTAAGCTTTAAATTTATAAAAACGAAAATCCTATAGAAACCACACAAAACCGGCAAGTGTACCGATCATAAATAGTATAGCATCAAGGAAGTCCGGATGTCGAACTCAAAGACACGTGAAAACGTTTATGATTAAGAAAACTCTAACCAAAACTTACCAAAATAATATTTATTTAATATTTAAGATTTTATTTAACTACTTAAATTAATTTAACTAAACGAAAACGTTTGACAAAACACTTTTAGAAAACTCTAATTTAAATTCAATATATAAAAACGTCTACCTAGGAATGAATCATGTTGATATAAATAACAAGACAACGGATTGAAAATATTCAAGACACCGGTTATAAAAGATGACACAACTAAAACTTGTTTAAGAAAGTCAAATTACCTCTCAGTCTCTCTAACAAACTCTAACTTATTTTAGTTGATTTTAAAGAACAAACCGGACAAACAATTATTAACGTGTTCAAATGACGACTCACCTCTCGGTCTCACCGACACACTATTCTAATGGAAACGAATACTACGCAACCAAGGATAGAGGAACAATCTAACTTAACCCAAATTAAACCAACTAATTGCACATAAACACTCAAACTCGACAAGACAAAAACCCGCTCTCGCGCGGTCTTAATTCTAACAAGTAAAAGCAATGAGACAATGTTACTTCTTATCACCTCTCGGTCTCAAAGAAGGTGTATTTTAACTGATTTTAGATGATATATTACCCACTTATCCCTACGGTTGTACTTCCCGCAAATAAACCCAAAACACCAAGTAAAAAGTTTAACAAGCAATCAATTAATCAAAACCAATTCAATTAACTAATGCAAGAGGATTATAAGTAATAACAAATAAAACACAGCCATCACACACAATCTAATTTATGGTTTAGTTAAACTTTACATCAATAATTTAAGTCTTGAACATTAACAATCCATTAAACAAGTCAAAACTATTCAACAATCATCTATCCTAGGTAGAACAAACAAGTTTAGCTACTCATCACTTTTGGACGGCCATGCATACTTAAGAAAAACATCACAAACATCATCATAAACATTATAAAAATCATTCAAAATCCAAAAAATATCAATAACAAGACAAACAATCAATCAATTGCAAAACAATTCAAAGTAAAAGTCCAAATCAATAAAGTTAGGGTTCTTGAAAGATAAATAAAGTTTAAAGATGTATACTCAAGGTTTATGGCTGAGATTTATGATTGTTTGAAGCCCCTAGCTGCTGCCCCAAGCCTCCTTCTTCCTTCTCCAGCCGCCAACACCAGCAGCCGCCAACAGCTTCTTTTTTTCTTTCTTCTTTGGCCGGCGGCAGAACTAGTTCCGATCGGAACTATGTGTAGAGGTTAGGGTTTTGTGATTTCGGGATTTAGTGATTAATTATGGCTGGAAAACTGATTATTTTAACTTAATATAATATTATACAAGGCCCCTAACTTGTGGGCTTGGGTCGGGCCTTGATTAAACTTTGAAACTTTGACATTTAAACCCTCCAAGTTCTCTTTTTCTTGCCTTTTTTTCCACATCTTTCCATGACCTACACAAAACATTTCAACATTGTAAAACTTTGCACTTAACCCCCTAAACTTACATAAATTTGATATTAAATCATTAAAACATTATAAAATTGTAAGGAAATATAAGTGTGTTATTCAACACATCAAACATCCCCACACTTAAACCTTTTTCGTCCCTGAAAAAGTCTAATGCAGTTGGATCAGAATCGGAAAATCAAAGTTAAATCAAACATATACGTTAGATTTTAAAGCTCAGAAAAACGCAAAAACCGCGATCATCGATATTGTTGTCCACCTAAACCCATGCCTTAATCTTTACCGGGAAAAATAAGATCCGACAATAATATTACTTAGTGGTTTACACAATTAAGACCCGCTTATTTTCTGCTTTTACCGGACCAGACCACCCCAACTTGACTTAAACCTCAAAATTTGCAGAATTAAAACTTTGTTGCTCCATATTTATGAATAGTTAAGACGATCAAGGGTATTGTTTATCCACCTAAGCTTAAGCATCAAAGTCTACCAAGCAGCCATTAGATATGATTAAGGTTCAATTATTTATAGCCAGTGCTCCCCACAACATGACATACCCCTGTTATCAAGCAATACCCCAAATCCATAACCATAGGTGAGTATGCAAAATTTTATCTGTAGGGCTTACATGTAGCGTGTCCCTTGTGGTCCGTTTCTAAATGGTAATGAGACGTGAGCAAGGGGACCCCACATGAGTGACAGCGTGGATGATCAAGTCTGTAGTGTATTTGTACTTTCGTACTTTTTGTGATCATGTTTATAGACTTATAAGGGTTTGCTCTTTGGCTTTATTTTAAATATACACAACCCCACTTAGGAATTGTGAATACCCAGCTAAATAGATTGCATACAGACCCATGGTCTCCGGACCCGAAGCATCCCATCAATACAGGATTTAAGGTTATAAAACCATACGCCGATGAGGTGTAAAACACTAAACTAGCATTTTAAGATTTATATCACAGGCTACACGGCATACTCTAACGTTAAACCTACCAAAGCATCATATGATAACGTATTCAGATTTTTAAAAACTCATGATATTTCCAATTTTTCATACCAAAATTTGAGGCTTGAGTATGGCCCGACCTTTTATTGCTTATTTTCCACGGACAAAACGCTTTACCCACAAAAGATTTCCGTTTAAACCGTTTTATCAAAATTGCCCTTTCATTTTCAAGGCTGAGCCTACCGACACATCCCAAGTTAAGTGCGTTTTCTTTTATTTATCTCATATTATTAGTAGTTTGAAAAACCGATTTCCGAATAAAATCATCATCTCCCACTTTAATGCAAAAGAAACTAAAAACAAGGGACATTTTTTTCTCTTTCTTTTTTTTTATTATATTTTTTTAACTAACGTACGAAAACGAAAAACAAGTGAAAACTTTTTATTTTTTTTAAATTTTTTAATTTTTTAAATTTATTTTTTTTTAACAACTTAGTAAAATAAATTCCCATCCCCACACTTAGAACGAAATCGTCCTCGATGAGAACAAGGAAAAGAAATAAAATAAAAATAAAACTTAAAGCATAAAATTAAAAACTTGAAGCAAAAAGTAAAACTTAAAATAGCAGAAAATAAAATAAAGAACGGGTTACTCCCCTGGTTTAGATGCAGCTTCTTCATCAGCTGTGTATGAATCGAACGACCGTATAGCATTTCATTCGCGGCCGCAACCTCTGGTGAACCAGTTCCAAAACGCCATCAGAGCTACCATGCGCATAATAATACCTGTAACAACTCAAACTCGCTCGCATGTAGCGGCGTACAACACAGAAAACAAAAAACATAAGAAATAAACATATTTTTTTGTGTTTTTGAATTTTTTAATTTTTTTTTATTTGATTTTTATTAAATATTTATTTTTTTTGTATTTTTATGTTTTTATAAATATAACTAAAAAATAAAACAAATAAAAACAGATAATAAAGAGAATCATAATACAAACTCTACAACTCGGCCTGTCTCCCGAGTGATGCATCCATCACAACTAATCCTCGGTGAATGAGTCAAGGTAGAACACCTCGACTGTCTGATCAGTTATCGGCTCTCCAATGTAGTGCTTCAGTCTATGGCCGTTCACCTTAAACTTCCCGCTTCGATCTTGTATCTCAATGGTGCCATACGGGAAAACCTCAGTGACCGTGAATGGTCCCGACCATCAGAATTTCAACTTTCCCGGGAATAACCTCAACCGGGAGTTATACAATAAAACCTTATCCCCACACTTGAACTGGTTGATGACTTAACGAATCTTCAAGTACAGATGAAGATCTTCAAATCTTTAACCTCCTTTTCCAGATTTTTGGAAAAATATGAACACCAAAACCAAAACCCAAATCTGTAATACTCAATCAATTCAACACCAAATTGCAAAAATTACCTATCAAACGACTCGGAAACAAGAAGCGAAACCAACTCAATCCATCCCGTAACCAATTAACATCAACTCGAGTCCAAATTAACCAAAACACTACTCTGTTTTCGGTCAAATCCCGATCCAAACCAAGTTAATTCAAAACCAAACCAAATTCCAATTCCAGTCCACAACCACGTTCTAATACCTTACCAATCACAAATCCAGTCCAATCAATCCATACTCCAATCAAATTCACACAGAATTCAATCAAAATCAAAACCTCTGTTTCGACCAAAACTCAATTCAAACCAAAACAGTCCAATACTAATACAAATTCCAGTTTCTACTCAGAATACCTTCCAAATACTTTAACGATCACAAATCGAATACAAATCAATCCATATTCAATCAATTCACACTGAATGTGATCCAAACACAACCTTATATCAAAATAACGATTAACAGTCCTTAATTATCTAATTGACAATCAAATCATGAGCAATCGAGCAACCGAAAGCTCTGATACCACTTGTAAACACCTAGATCTAGCACATATCTAAGGTCTAATAACTATAAACGGATCTAGTTCATGATGCTCTATATAGATTATATGTTAATGTTATGTATTAGTATTATTTATATAGATATGTGTATATATATTATAGATGTATTAATTAAGACGAAGCTTGAGAGAATAATCGGGCAGAGGTTCGATATCTTAAACTCAAAACTTAATATTAACAGAGGCTGAACCTCTATAAATAGGAAGATGGGTCTAGTTCGTTACACACTCCGTAACGAACTAGCCACCCACTTCGTTACATTACATTGAATAAACAAGCATAACGAATCAGCCCCTGATTCGTTAAACATCCTTCACGAATCAGGAGGGAACTTAACTTATAGTCTAGTTCGTTAAACATCCTTAACAAACTAGAAGTATCAACTAACAAACTAGCTTATATATAAATATATTTTACATTAATTAAACGATAAATACAAAACGATAAATACAAAGACTCGAGATGCAAAACCGTGTACTAACAGGGGACGAAACCTCTTTAAGGAGGGAAGACTTGTAACATCCCGTTTTCTTGTTTCGGTTAATAAAATAAAAATATGAGTTATTATGAGTCGGGCTAGTGTTGGGTTAAATAGATATGGGTTATGGACTTGGATTAAAAAGTAAGAAAGAAAAGACCATGGGCTTAAGTATGACATTCGTCAATTTCAGGTCTTGTTTGTATTCGTTTATGCATTGTTTTATGTTGTAAACGACCCGTTTTGTAAGCCGAAACTCATGATATATAAAATATTGGATATTTATGTTACCAAATTTTTCCCAATTGTTTAATTTGAAAAACCTCTTTTACGGATTCGAAAACAGACTTAAAACGAGCAAATTACATCAAAAACGAACTTCTGAACACGAAACGAACCACTAGACGAGCTGGGCCAGCCCCCCCCCCCAACCCTGGGCACGCCGCGCCGCGTGACCTGATGGCCTAAAGGAGGAAGCGCGGGCTCTAGGGCTCCCTGGACACTATTTCGTTTTTGTTTGTTGTTTTGTGCTTTGCTTGTTTGTTTAACCAACCTATTTTCATATAAAACATAAAAGAGAACCTTGTAAATAAGCTTTGACCCTTACCCTATATATACACACCCATATCCTTCATTTTCACACTTGCTACATCTCCAAAAACTCTCTCAAAACTCCATAGATTCAAGGTTGTTATTTCTTATGTATTCTTGAAGTTTTGACTTCTCAAGTCAAACTAACTATAGTCTTTCATTCTAACTTGTTCATCTAACATTACTAACACTTGAATATGGTGGTACAATATATATATATATATATATATATATATATATATATATATATATATTACACACCCCTTGTTTCCTTTGTTAGTTACTTCTCCGACTCCGGTTATTTAAGTTTCGACCTCGTAAGGCAAGACTTCATGGAGGACTTCGTGTTCTTGATATATATACACACACATAACTTGTTTGCACATACTAACCATGACTAACTTCTACTTTTTTTTAGTTTTTTTTGCCATATTTATGAAGTTCCATGGTGGAGGTTTTTAAAGACTAACCTCGGTTTAACCGTAAATTGTCCAAATTTTGAACCGAACTTTTACTAACTAGTTTTGTTAAAATACTTGTTTAAACATGTTTAATGTTAGATTTGAGTTTCAAAAATTATTTTTACAAGTCTTTATATTAAGCATGTGGAATCCATCTATGAACTCGTTGGGAGATGGAAACCGAACTAAACCGAAACTTTTGCTTAAAAGACTTGTTGTTAACTTTTTAGTTGTAAAACTTAAATATTTCTCATTTATAAACTATTATACAAGATCTATGATATTTGGGCATGTGGAGACCATCAAGGAACATATTGTGAGATGGAAACCGAACCAATCCGATTTTTACTCGCTTAAGACACACAAGTGTGTTTTTAGCTATCAAGACTTGTATATTTCTCTAAAAATAGTTTACAAAATTATTTTAATTATTTTCTTAAGTACTTGGAATTGTTGGATCCAACTTGATCTCATAAAATAGTTTGGACCTACAAAATCGAACACTCGCTTAACGTACGTTGTTAGTTTTAAAACAATAGATCTACATACTTGGTTAAGTCTTATAAAGTTTTATTGAGTTATCTCATAACATTCATTATTTTGGAAAGTTGACTTTGGGTTTGATCAATTATCAAGACCCGAACCAACAAACCGAACACTCGTTAAAAACCCGTTTTAGTATCTTTGTCCCAAAGGAACTTGCATTCAGCATTTTTT